>NC_043711.1:5498447-5506988 GCF_006229205.1 Suricata suricatta | reverse complement strand
GTGCGGGAGCCAGGGGGCCACAGCCCGCTCCTCGGGGGCGCACCTGGTGAACTCGGCGCCCTCCGCGGCCCCGCCCACCCGGGGGCGAGACCCGGAGCGGCGAGGCGCAGAGGGTCGCGCCACGGGCTGAGGGTCCTCGGGGTCCCCAGCGGGCCCGCTCTCCCCAGCAGTGTTTACCCATCCTGGTCTGAACCCCTCCGGGACCTGTTCCCCGGAGGGTCTGCCCCTCTTAACAGCCAGGGCAGGGGACGACCTGGAGGTCTCAGGACTGGACGAGCAGGAAGCTCCCTCCCAGCAGTCCCCCTTCTGGGACAAGGGCAGCGCTGCTGGGAAGGCCCAGGAGCTAAAGGCCTGAGGAAGAAGGGGCAGCTCGGGGCTGGACATTACCACCCCATGATGCCCCTGGACACCCTGGGCGGCTGGGCACAGATGGCCAGGCTGGCCCTTCCTGCCTGGTGCAGGCACCATGGCCCCTGCAGCAGAAACCAAAGTCCCCCCTACTGTGTGCAGGGCCACCTGGGGTGTGAACAGACACGGAAACCAGCCCAGGCCCGGGCAGTGACTGTCCCTGCTTCTTGGGGGCCAGAGCAGCTGCAAGGAAGTGAAGAGACCCCCCCTCCCCAGCGCCCCACATCTTCCTGTGTGAGAAACTCCCATCGCCTTGTCTTGGCCAATGACAGAGGGGCTCCCCCGCCCAAGCTAGCCTATTCTCCAAGGGGGTCCCCAGCCTCGGAGTCCCTTCCTTCCCTGTGTCCCCAGCCCTCCCCCCAGGGGAGGAGGCTTCCCAGGGCGGTTACCTCCCCTCAGCTGCTCATGGTGGTCCTGTGGTCTTTGCAGAGTCGGAGCTGAGAACGGTGCCAAAGTCCAACGACACCCCCAGCCCCTTGCCCCCCAGGGCCTTGTGACCCTCGGGCCTGACCCTGTCGGTGCTCCTGGAGCCCGGAGCAGCGTCTAAAGCAATCTCCCTGGCGCTTCCTGGGGTGGGGACCCCTGCTGTTCCCCTGTCCTGGTGGCCCACTCAGTGTTACAGAAGCCTGGGGACCAGGGTGGGCACCCACGGGGCTCTCCCATGCGCCCCCCACATCGCCCACCACCATTTTGCACACTGCCTGTTCACACTCCACACGTCACCCAGGCGGGAAAGATGGAAAATAAAGTGTATTTACACAGTCGCAGACAAGGGTGCAACAGGCCTGGGGGGCTTGCAAGCAGCCCTGAGCCCCCAGCCCCTTGTTCTGAAAAGCAGCATAGAGGACATCAGACTGTCCCACAGTCTAAGAGAATCCCGTAGGGGAACCAGCAGGGGTGCCAAAGGGGCAGCACGAGAGAGGAAAGGGCACTTACTGGCTCAGTGTGAACAGAAGTGGGGAAGGGGACAAGTTGCAAAGGACAGCAAGTGTCAGGCTGACAGACGACGCTTAAGGCATGCGATTTCCAAAAGGGCGGCTCGGGAGATGGTGACGGGTTGGGTGTTGGGGGGATGATTGATTTCCCACCTGGGCAATTTAGATTGGGCCTCTCCAGAGAGACATGGAGGCTTGCGGGGTCCCCAGGGCTTCAGGAAGACATGGGGTCTGGTTGGTGTTCATTCAGCACCCACTTCCTCAGGACTTCAGGGTGCTCTGCTCTGTGCCGGGCTCTGAGGGATCCCCCTGTGTAGTGGAGACAGACCGAGTCAGAGCTTAGCCTGACTAGTAGTGGGGTAGGTGTCCAAAAGAATCCAGGAAGGCTTCCTGGAAGGGGTGGGGTAGGGGGTAGAGCCCTCTCCAAAGGCAAAAGCAGAAAGCAAGATTTGGCAGGGTCAGAGGAGGCACACGATGCTTATGAAGAAGGAACTGGAGACAGAGAGCATGGCCGGACTGAGAATTGCTTCTCCAGCTGGGAGCCAGACTCTGTGCTTTGAACTGAGGTCACTGGGGAGCCATGGAGGGCTTAGGTGGGGAAGGGGGCACCATCAGATGGACCACAGTGTTGGGGGTCAATCAGGAGGCCAGGGCACAACCCACACAGCTGTAGGGGCAGGGAGTAGGAAGGGGCTCTCCTGGGGGAAGTCCAGAGGCGGAGCCCTCAGTGGGGTTCCCCACGGAGCTGAGTCAGAGGCCAGGGGAGAGAGGGGAGCGGCAGAGCCAAGGATGGCAAAGGAAGGGTTCCCAGGGGGAGAATCTTAATTGGGTCCAGGCAGATGCCAACTAGGCACCTGAAGTTCCCCTACCCACTGCCGCCTGGCACTTGCCAGGCAGCAAGAAATGACACTGGTTATATGCACCAGGATGGCCAAGTCCCACATATTGACCCATCGCTCAACAATGGTGTCTCCACACACAGTTCTCATTATACAGATTTAACACTGAGACCCGCTCCCCACACACACAAAGGCTGCTGCCCCTCGTGCTCCCAAAGGGTCATTCTATCCCAGTGCGCTCCCCAGGATGGGGCAGGGTCCTGGGAGAAATGCCCCAGGTTCTGCCCAGCGGATGGTCTTCAGGCCCCGGCTGCCTGGCATGCCAGAATTCAGCCCCTACCCTTGACTTTGTACCAGTGGCTGGAAGCAAGGACACCTCGGTCCTTGCAGGGCCCAGCTAGAAAGGGAATTTCTGTGGCTTGCCACTGAACCCAGAGCTTGAGTGGGGGGAGAATGCTGGACCCCCATGCACATCGGTCCCCAGGGCGGGGGGTGGCGCACGTTCCCTCTGGGAGAAGGCCACTTTTCTCCTAGGATTCCAGACTGACCTCAATGGTGGGGACAGTCAGGGCTTGGTGATCTGGTCTGACAGGAACGTTGCTATTGGGTGGACTACAGGGACTGGGTCTAGGGACAGAGACCGGGCTAAGGGTCCAGCACAGGGTCCCATCCTGTCCTTTTACCTCCTCTGGGGGTTGTGGGCCCCCCATCAGGCCTCCATCATTCTTGCTGTGAAGACAAAGAAGACTCAGGGAGAAAAGGCTGAGAGGCTGCATTTTCTGGAGTGACACTTGGGAAGGACGGGCCTGGGTGGGGCTAAAGGGGTCCAGGGTCATGGTGACTCAGATGCAAGAGGAAGGACCAGGAATTCTGATGAGGGAAACAGGTGAAGACAGATTGGCGGTTCTGTTAAGGACTCATGACTGTGGGCACAGGCAAGGGTGTCTGGCTGAGGGGTTTGAGGAGGACAGACACCCTGAGATGGAGGGGAAGATGAAGCCCATGGGTAGGGAGGCACAAAAGGGCCTGGTGAGGACTTCCTGGTCTCCCACCCAACCTTAGGAGAGGCTGCTCCTTCCCGCAGAACCCTCTCAGCATAGTCGCCTCCCCAGGGACAGGACCCGGAAGGATCCTGTCCCCTAGGAGTCCTGGGGAACCTCCTCGGTGAGCGGAGGTCAGTGTGCCCACGGGTTAGGAGGGCGCAGGAGGGAACCGAGATCGTCATTGCGTCTTAGACGACCTCTCCCTCCCTTTGACACTCCAGGCCGTGCACCGTGACGAGGGGGCCTCGGGAAGGGGTTCCCCGCCCCAGACCTGGGCAAGCCCTTCCCACACGTCTTCCCCCCTCCCCTCAAGAGTTGCCGGCTCCCTTAGGAGAGTGTAGGAAGAGCTTCATTCGTTCAACAAGGCTGGGCACCCCATCAGCTCATCCATTCGGTCGCACTCCTGCGCCTAACATTTATGCCGTAAGTCAGACAGGAAAAAGCCCACGTTCACGCGCATGCGTGGGGCGCCGCGCTGGGGACTCAGCAGCACCCTGTCCCACCCCATTTTCCTTAGTAAAGAGGCACATCTGCGTGGTGCTCGAGAAGCCTTCAGCCAGAGTTACAACCGGCTCGCGCACAGCCTCCAGCACCGGCAGGCCCAGCCCCTGTCGCCTCGCCGCCCCGCGGTGTACCCCCTCGGCGACTAGGAAGGCGCACAGGCTACAGTGTCCGGGCTTTTATTGCAAACTCGGGCAGCGCGTGGTAGACAATACCCAGGACGTGGGGCGGGGCCTAGGCCGAGGGAGGGGGCGGGGCTCGAGGGGAAGACCTTGGCCAGAGGCGTGGATGAATCGCGAGCCGGAGCCAAAATCTAGGGCTCTAGGGAGCTATGTCCAATCCACCGGGAGCCAGACTCCCGGAGGAAAGCAAGACAGGCGGGCAGTCTAAGACACAGGCGCATAGCCCGAGGGGTGGGTGCTAAGGCAGGGATGGGTGTGGTAGGTGGGGCTAAGGGTCTGGCTCAGTGGAAGGTCTCCACTTCTACCACAGTCCAGTCACCCTGCGGGGAAGCCACGTCGTCCGGGGAGAAGCTGGTGACCGACGTGATGCTGGCGCGGGACTCGTCCAGGGGAGACAAGAGTTCAGCCCAGCGTCCCAGTTCGGCGTCGCTGAGCGCAGTCCGGGCTCCTCCCGCGACGCCACCAGCCCCCGCGACCCCTGGGCCGCCGCCGCCGCCGCCCGCAGCACCCTCGGCCGCAGCTAGCAGCAGCGTCCGGCTCAGCAGGTGCTGCACGACGCTCGCCTGCAGCGCCCCCAGCGGCAGCTCGCCCAGGCGCGCCGGCTTCCCGCCGCGGGAGGTCGCCCCCGCGCCAGCTCCAGCCACCACCTTCCCACCACCCGCGCCAGGCCCAGGCCCCGAATCCAGCGCGCCTGGGGCGGGGGTCGCCGACTCGGGCCCCTCAGCCTCGTAGATGGTGCACAGGCCGTCAGCGGAGCCTGACCCGGCAGAAGGAGGCCAAGGCAGAGGCGGTCCTGAGGAGAGGGAGGCTGGACTGGGCTCAAGGGGCGGGCAGCTCGACTCCCGCCACAAGGCCCCGCCCCTTCCCTCGGTTCCGCCCCAGACCCAACTGCCCAACCCGTCAGCTGGGAAGCCCCGCCTCCCGCACCGCCCTCCTATCATCCCTGGGCTTCGCCCCTCCCACAGCTCGGCGAGGTCAGAGGGTTGCTTACCTGGGGTGCTGCGGACAGCCAGCGGCGGAGCGGGACCTCGGCTCCAGGAGGCCGGGTGGCAGGCGGCGAGCTCCGCGTCGGCGGGAGGGGAGGCCGCGGCGCCGCCCTCTGGCCCGCTCTCGTAGCCGCGCAGCTCTTCCGGCGTGCTGGTGGCGCTGCTGCTGTGGCCCGCCAGATCCGGGCCGCTCAGCGTACTGGACGGGCTGCGGGAGGGCGGTGGCGGCGGAGCCGGGGCCAGCGCCAGGGTCAGCCGTGGGCCAGAGATCGGGGCATCGGGACCTGGGGTCGGGGGGCGGCGTGGGGCCTGCAGAGGAGGTGAGTCCAGGGGAGAGGGAGGGACCTGCAGAGGGGGCAAGGCCAGGGAAGGTGGAGCCAGATGAGAGGGAGTGGCCAGGGGCGAGGGAGGAGCCTGCAAAGGGAGACTAGAGGCCTGCAGAGAAGGCAAGGCCAGGGAAGGTGGAGCCTGGTGAGGGGGCGTGGCCAGAGGCGAGGGAGGAGCCTGCAAAGGGGGACTAGAAGTCTGCAGAGGAGGCAAGACCGGGGAAGGTGGAGCCTGAGGAGAAGGTGTGGCCAGGGGAGAGGGAGTTGCACGCGCAGGGGGTGAGGCAGGAACCTGAAGAGGAGGCAAGGCCAGGGAAGGTGGAGTCTGAGGAGGGGGCGTAGCTAAGGAAGTGGGAGGGTCTTGCAGAGGGGGTGAGGCTGGAGGGGAAAGAGGGGCCTGCAGAGGGGGTGGGGCCTGAACTGCGAGCAAGGCCTGAGGGGCAGTGGCCTGTAGAGGGGGTGTGGCCAGAGAAACAGGAGTGTGCGGGGGAGGCGTGGTTAGGGGAGAGGGTGCCTGCGGAGGTGGTGAGGCCAGAGAGGGTGGGGCCTGTGTAAGGAACGGGGTTGGGGAAGGCGTGACCTGTGGAGGGGGTGTGGCCAGATGAGGTGGGGTCCGTGGAGGGGGCGCGGCCAGGAGAGAGGGCGGAGCCTGCAGTGATGGTGAAGCCAAAGGAAATGGAGAACATAGAGGAGAACCCTGCGGAGAGAGGGTGGTCAGAGGGCAGGGAGAGGTTTGCGGAGGGTATGTGGCCTGAGAAGTGTCCTGCGTGGGAGGCGTGGTCACCGTACAGGGCATAGCCTGAAGTGGGGGAGGAGATAGGGAAGGACTGGTCCGTGGAGGGAGAGTAGTCAAAGCAGAAAGGCCCTGCAAAGGGGGTGTGGCTTGGGGAGAGGGCGGATTCAGCAGAGAAGTTGCTTGAGTAAAAGAGGCTGGTAGAAGGGATGTGGCTGCTTGTAGAGGGGCCGTGGCTGGTGATCCAGGGGCCGACAAAGGAGGTGTGGCCAAAGGAGAGGGGAGAGTCAGAAGAGAGGGCAAAGCTGGAGAAGCTTGGGTTGGGGGCATAGTCTGCAGAGGGGGTGACACTGATGGAGAGAATGACTCCAGGGAAGTGGCCGGAGAGCTGGATGCCTCCAGAAAGGAGGTACCCAGGTGTGTGGGTGGGGCTTGCAAAGGGGGTGTGGCTGGCGGAGAGGGGAGGGTTTGCAGAGCAAGTGGTGCTGAGGGTGAAGGAGGAACTAGAGAAGGGGGCGTGCCCAAAGGACAGGTGAGAGGGTGGGGGGGAGGCGTGGCCGGTGGAGATGGCGGGAGCGTGTCCCGCAGGGGAGTGGCGGTGATTTGCGGAGGCGGTGCCAGTTGTGCGGTCAAACCCGGTGGAGAAGGTGTGGCTGTTGGAGGAGAAAAGCCCGGCGCTGGGGTTGCGCCTTTCCTTGGGGGTGTGGACTGGCGGGGGCGCAGAGCCTGCAGCCCTTTCGACTTAGGCTGCGAGGGATGCCCGGGAGCCCGGGGTGTTCCACCCGGCGAGGCCCCGGAGCGGGCGGGGGAGGACAGAGGAGTGGCGTTAGAGCCTAAGGGGCGTGAGGCTGGCCTCTGGAGGCCTCCGCCGGCGCTGGGTCGCCTCCTGGCGGCGGGGCTCGGCTCCGCGGCACCATGCTGCGGGGTACTGCTCACGGATTTCTTGGGGGCCTCGGTCGGAGGCCGCGGCCGGGCACTCGGAGCTGCCCGGGGGAGACCCACTTCAGCTCCTGCAGCCCGCGACCGACGGGAGGTGGCTGGGGAAGGGGCGCCTGGGGAGGGCCCGGAAGAGTCTGGGGACGAAGTAGAAGGCCAGAGGGTCACCAGTACTTTCAGGCTGGTCCCTTTCACTGCCCAGAACCCCCGTCCCCCACCCCACCCCCAGGCCACGTACCTCTCCGTGCCCCGGCGCTCAGCGGGCTCCTTCTGGGTGTTTCTGGGGCCTTTCCTCTGACCACGGGTTCCTCAACTGGGGGCCGAACCCCCTTCTGGGCAAGAGAGCCTAGCCTAGGGACAGGAGTGGCCACGCTCAAGACAGAACTCTGCTTCTCTCAAGTCTGCATTTCCCACCAATGCCCTCTCTGAGGACACTCAGCTTGCGCCCAGTGACCTGTAAATGCTCCCACTCCCCCAATTCATGTGTAAAATTAAAAATTTCCAGATAGTGACACCAGCCCTTGCCAAAGGGCCTGGGAAGGCATTTTACCTGGTGGTCCCGCTGACACGTCCCGGGCTAGAGATAGAGCCTGGGCCTGGGGTCTTGGCAGGGGCTCGCTCCCCTCTCCCAGCAGCTGGGGGCCTGGAGGCTGGAGGGAGAAGGCCGAGTCAAGGCGGTGCCTCCCTCCCCAGAAAGGAAGGGGAGCCTAGAGTCTCAGAAGGAAGTGGGGGGGACAAAGAGACGGGGTCTGAATGGGGGGAAGAGGATGGGGTACCTGGACTCCGGGGGCCTGTCCCAGCGCTCCGAGTTGGTCCCACCCGGGGAGCAGCCTCCGGGAGAGCGGCTGTCCGGGTACCTCCAGCGCGCTCTGCCAGGGGCCCTCGCCCTGCAGCTCCCGCTGCTCCCAGAACTCGGAGCGCCGCGCTGGTTACTGGGGGTGGGGGTCGAGGAGACCCTGGAGGTCTGGGGGTAGGAAGGCCGGGGGGGCGAGAAGCAGGAGTCCTTGTGGCGGCCCCCGCTCTGCCCTTGTCCCTCTTGTCCATCCCGCACCTAATGAGGAGACAGACAAATCAGCATCCCAGCTCCTGCCCTGCTACGCTGCCTGCCGGGACCCGGATCCCGGCACCTTGCTGCTCCTTCTCCACCCATAGTCGCCCACACCTCGGCTTCGATCCACTTCCCTACCCCCGCACACACCCACTCACCCACTCGCCAGCCCAGCAGCTCACGGTTGTCCCCTACTCCCTCCTCCACTGCCTCCAAAGCTGAGAGGCCCTGCCTACCCCACCCCCCCCCCCCGCCTCTGCTCCCTTTCAGGACCCACGCCCCTACCCTTTGCCCCTTCAGAGACCCGGACCGCCAGCCTCGGGGACAGGGGATCTGCCACAGGCTCTAGCTGAGAGGGACGGGAGCGCATGCCCTGGTCCCCTCCCCAACCCCCTCCCCGAGGATGCAGGCACCTGCCAGGAGGAGCGGCCCCGGCGGCCCGCGAAGGGGCTCGGGGAGACAAAGAGCCGCGTCCGGAGCCCGTCCCCCTCCCCCAGCCGGGCCCGGGTCCGCGCCGCCCGCTCCACCTGCTCGCGCCGCGCTCACCTCGGGCTCTGGCCGCCCGCCACTCCACGCTGGGTCGCCTGGGGTGGGGCCGGGCGGG
>NC_043711.1:5497089-5498347 GCF_006229205.1 Suricata suricatta | reverse complement strand
GGCGAGGGGAGGGGGCTGCGGGCGGTGGCGCGGGGAGAGGGGCCCGCCCCTCGGCCGCGGAAGGGAAGACGGGGGCGCGCGCGCTCGATCCAGACTCGGGAGGCGGTGGGCGGGAGCGCGCCGGCGGCGGTGGGGAGAGGCGCGGTGTTAGGAGGGGCGGCTTCTCCGCGGCTGCGCCCAAGGGCCCCAGACTCCCAGACGCAGGGGCTTCGGGAGGGAGTCTCTTGGGGTCCCGAAAGAGCCTAGTCCCTTCCTCCAAACATACACACCTGCCCCGGCCCCCCACCCCAACCACCTGGCGACCAAGGCCCGCCTGGACGCAGATAGGCTGGGCCCTGGCAACCAGGGGGCGGGACCATTGTGCCTCGTGCCCAGTCGACCAATCCCGCTACTCAGTGTCCCTGGTCCCAGTCCTCGCCTTCCCGACCGCGGAGGCAGGGCCCCCCAGGGTCCCCGCGCGCCTCCGCCTGTCTCATATCCAGAGCTTCTCCCAGACCCCCGGAACCCCCTACTTTGGTTGGGGAGGCGGACTACGGAGAGAATGTAGCCGTAGGAATTTAGGAGTAGGCTCGGTTTGGGGAGAACACAAAAAGGAAGGATGGGGAAGGGGGAGAGAGAGTTGTGAGAGCCTTTGCGGGACAGGGTACCCCACTCTCCACACCCTCCTATGTCAAGTCAGCAAAAGCATCCAGGCAGAGCCGAGCTTGGGGGGGGGGGTCGGGGTACAAGTTGGAGGGTGTCAAAACTGGTGCTTGAAGGGGCAGAGGCGATCCTGTCCGTGGCTGCCCAGCACAGCCGGCGGGAGTGGGAGGTGCCTTTACCAACCGGCGCAGGGGTGTCAGTGGGGACCTCCATAGGGGACTGGGGCATGGAGGAGGTAGAAATGTGAAGACAGAGACGGCCGTTCTCAGCTGCCCTGCACTGGCCAACCGATGCCAGGCGCCCTCCTCCATCTGTGCTGATTGGTAGGACACCTACCCCCTCCTACACACACATACACACACACACACACACACACACACACACACACACACACTATCCTTCTACCTCTGATACCTTCTTTCTCCAGACTGAGCCACCCCCCCATCCCAAAGAACCAGCGCCCTCTGTCCCCCCCCTTCCCCATCACATGCCTGCATGCCCACACACGAGCAGTTCACTACTGTCTGGAACTGGGGGGCTTTCACGCACAGGACAGGGAGGGGTGGCATTTGGCACCTGGCTGAACCTGTCCTGGAGGGCGGGGGGGGGGGGGGGA
>NC_043711.1:5476525-5496989 GCF_006229205.1 Suricata suricatta | reverse complement strand
GGGGGGGGGGGGGGGGGGGGGGGTAGATTCAACTAGGGTGTGGCCAGAAGCAGAGGGTTTGGGTTTCTCCTCTCAGGAGTTGTGCCCACAATTGAGGTTCAGGGAATGGAAGCGAGAGAGGGCAAGGTCAAAACTCTTTGGAATCCATCCTTTCAATGACCCCTCCCTCCAGCCTGGGAGCGGTGCCCCTTCACCATTCCTCAGCGCGCCCTCCAGATCGGATCGATCATCCTCTCCCTCACCTCCTCCTCCAAGTCTTCTGTATATCGCTTGTGTGAGCCCCTCCTGGTGTGACAGCAGCCTGGGTCCCCTGCGTGCCCACCCACCCATTCACCAGCAGTGCCCTTCCAAGCAAGTCACAACCACTGGGCACCCCCAGATGCCTGCCCTGTACCTTTTATAGTGCAAGGTCCTTCCAAGGCTCCTCTGAACCTGCCCTGCATTTCACTGGGATCTGGGCTCTGCCCTCTTTTTAGAACACTCTTCAAATGTCCCTCAACAGGGATGGATTACACAAACCTGAGTGTACCCTACAGCGGAACACACTCCTCGGCAATAAAAAGCAACAAACTACTAGGGCACCTGGGTGGCTCATTCGGTTAAGCCTCCAACTCTTGGTTTCAGCTCAGGTCATGATCTCACCATTCGTGGGGGTGCTGACAGCACTGAGCCTGCTTGGGATTCTCTCTCTCTCTTTCTTTCTCTCTCTCTCTCTCTCTCTCAAAATAAATGAATAAACTTTATGTAAAAAAATAAAAAAAGTAAAAAAATAAAAAGAAACAAAGTACAAAGACACTCAAAACAGGGACAAATCTCAAAAATGTCCTGCTGAGCAAAAGAAGCCCCCCCCCACACACACACACTCACCATGCACTGCATGATTCCATTTATATAACGTCCTGGAAAATGCAAGCGAATCTGTGGTTTAAGAAAGCAGATCAGGGGTATCTGGGGCTGGTGGGAGAGGGAGAGACTCTGAACCACCCATAGCTGCCACGCTCCGGTTCCCAACCCTCAGAAAATGTGTGAGACAATAAATAAATGCTAGTTGCTTTAAGCTGTTGGGCTTGGGGTAATTTGTTCCACAGCAATAGATAACCACCTGACATTGACAAAACCTTAAAAACTGGGTGTTAAATAACAAGCGTTGGTGAGGACAGGAAGAAACTGGGGCCCTTGTGCACAGTTGGTGGGAACATAAGACGGTGCAGCCTCCGTGGAAGACAGTGCAGAGGCTCCCCCCAAAATTACACAGAATTACCATATGACCCAGCAATTCCGCCCCAAAGAACTGGAAGCAGGAACCCGAAGAGACATTTGCATACCCGTGTTCAGAGCCACATATCCATGATGCCAAGAGGTAGGAGATCCATCGACAGAGGAATGGATAGACAAAATGTGGTCCATCCACACGATGGAATATGGTTCAGCGTTAAAAACGAAGGACATTCGGACACCTGCTACAACATGGATGGACCTTGGCGATGTTCTGCTCGGTGACAGAAGCCAGTCACAAAAAGACGAATACGGTACGGTTCCACTTATGTGGGCTCTCTCCAAGAGTCACATTCGCAGAGACAGAAAGCAGATGCTCTGGGAGGCCAGGGGCTGGGGCAGGGGATGAGGAGCTGGGGGCTGATGGGGACAGAATCTCGGTGTTGCAGAATGAAAAGTGTTCTGGAGTCAGACGGTGATGACGGTTTCAGGACAGTGTCAGTGTACTCAATGCAGCTGAGCTGCACACTTAACAATGGTGACAACAGTAAGTTCTATGTCATGGTATTTTACCACAATGCTTTTTAAACACTGGATGCTATCAGTGTGGGAAAAACTCTCACACAGCCAACGGGGATGTAAAGCAGACGATCTTTCTGGAGAACAGCTGGAAAGCATAGTGCGGACATGTGTCCTGTGACCTGGCCTTTCTACTGAGGCGTCTACTGTAGCAGGTGCCTCGGAGCCCCCTCCCTATCATCTGAGCACCAGCAAGCAGGGAGAGTCAGAAGTGCAGGGAGTCGATGCCCCCTGCGTCCCCCCTTCTCCAGAGCAGCCCGCAGCCAGACAGGACCTGATGCTCAATCCTGATGCTCACCCCTTCACAGCCCCCTGGCCCCTTGGGTTGGACAACTTGGAAGTGTGTCCTCCACCATCTCCCAGCAGAACAGAGCTTCAGCTGTCTGGGCACCTGTTCTGTTTACCCTCGTGGATGCCTGCTGGCCTCTTCCTTCCCCCATCCTGGGCGGGCTCACTCCCCAGTCACCCCACTCCAGGGCGCCCTGGGATCCCCTTCCAGGTAGACTGTTTGCAGCCAATTCCCTGTGTCAGGGTCTGCAGCTAGAGGAGCCTGAGCTGAGTCAACAACTGAGTGCCCCACCCCACCCCGTGTGCCAGGCACTGTCCCAAGGGTTGTGCACACAGCAGTCATGGGGACCTCAGTGATTTGTACAGGTGTGCAAAGCGATGCGTATCAGGATGCTCCCCGCCCCCAGCATAAAGCTGTAGACGACACCCCAGGGCCCGGGTGCTCTCAGGGAGAAGCGGGCCTCCTGTCTGTCTGTCTTCCGGCCGCCTGTCGTGGAGCCCACACACTTCAGGGAGGCCGGGTCTCCAAGGGTCGCACCCACTGCGGGGCTTCACCCAAGCTTAGGGGGTCTCGATCCTCAAGGTTTTGAGCCTCAGGTCTCAGGTCTAGGGAACTCGTGAGCCTCTTTTTCCTGTGGGGGAGGGGTCTCATTCTCCCAGTTGTCAAAGTCCCCCTTCCCTTGAGTTTTGCAGACAAAACGGGTCAGGGCTCACCAGATGCGATGCCTCCAGGCTGAACTGGGTGCTTTGCTAGTGTAGGATCCAGCTCAGGCTTTCTTGGTCAGGGAGAGATGAGTGGAGGTGGAGAGGCAGCCCTCCTTTCTAGAAGCTGGCCTCCCAGACCTGACTCCAGTCTCAGATCCCAAAGCCTTTTAGCCCTTGCACTCTCCCCGCTGCTCCCCTCATCCCCAAGACCTGGGAGCAGCTTGCTCCTATCCGATCCCCAAAGTCCAGAGAAGGTCTCAAGGCTGGGCAGGGCCCCACAGGTAAGCACCCGCCCCCCACCCTGCTCATCTTCCCTTGGCTGGATGGTCAGAGCAGGCGGAGGAAGCCCCCTCCCTTCCCCCTCGATTTTGCTCTTCCCCAGGACTTGGTTGTGCCTCAAGGCCAGGTGGCTGCCCCTCGGGGGTGGGGGTGGGGGCAAGGAGGAGGATGCCCTTCATCTGTTCCCGACAGGGTCTCTACAGCCTGGATCCTGGAAGGGGGCCCACAGGCCTGCTTTGGGAGCACAGTGCCTCCCCCCCCCCACCCCCCACCCCCCGCCGCCTTAGTTTCCCTGAATGCAGCCCGGCCCAAAGTTCTAAGACGTCTGCCCTCCAGCCCGCCCCTCATCCACCTCTAGGAGAGCTAGATAAGGATTACTCTCCTCCCGCAATCCCTTCGCCTCAGGAGTAGTGGGCGACCTGGGAGGACCCAAAGCGGGGCGGAGCCCAGACGTCCCTGGGGCGGCTCCCGGGCTCCTGTCCCGCCCGCCCGCCCTGACTCACCCAGGCTGGCCCGGGAACTCTGCGGGAGTCCCGGCCGCTCCGCTCCCAGGGACCCAGGAGTTGGGCCCAGCGTCCCAGCCAGAGCGGTGAGTAGGAGGCTTCCCGTCCCTGGGGACGGGGTGGCGGGGTGGGGGTCTGGCCCACGTGAGGACCGCCCCAGGTGCCGCCGGCACTGCCGCCTGAGGCCGCGCGGCCCGCCCTCCAGGGACCTAAGGAGCTGGGGAGAGGGGTGGAGGCAGCGAAGGACTCGGCCTTGGCCAGCCCTAGGGCGCCTGTCAGGGAGCAGGCGGGCCTGGCCAAGGACAGAGAGAATGAAGATCAGCAGGCTGGGGGAGATCCCCAGGGGGCTTGGCCATGCTCCCCTCGGTGTCCCTGGGGGTCCTTACCGGGTTTCCCTTTTTGGGACTATTAAACCTCAAGACTCCCCTGACTCCCAAGTCCTGGCTGGGCAGCTTGGAGAATTCCTAGATAGAGAGTCCCCAGGCCTGGGGCCTGATCCAAGATCTGGTACTAAGGGACCACCCCCACCCCTGACCTTAGTTTCTCTCTCATGTATAAGTCAAAGGTTGGACCAGCTCCCCCTGTGTCGTCCCTCCCCACTAGCCTGGCCTGGGGTCGGGGGCAGCCCTGGAGCACCACCACTGCCCCCAGGAGGCAAGCTGGGAGCCTGGGGAGGGTCTGAGAGAGAAGACCCAGGGGTGAGGCACGGGTGGTGGAGCTGAAGCTGGGTAGGGGGCTCGACCAACTAGGACCCCCTCTGGGCTCCTTATGGCGAGGATGCTGCATCCCAACGAGAAGTTCTTACCCAAGATGAAACAAACAGGGTGCCACCAGACAGATGAGACCGGGCGGTCACGCCTCAAATACCACTTGTAGCTGTGAAAGTTTGAGCTGAGTTTTTTTCCCTCCCTCCCCCTGAGTCTGGAAAATGAGGGTTGTGGTGCCCTCCCCCCCCCACCAGGGTTGGGATTAAAGGAGGCACGGAAAGCATCTGGTGGCCATAAGTTGCATGTGGCCGTGCTGTTGTTTTCCTCTGGGCTCCCCATGCCTCAAGTCCTCTGCCCCGGGTCCTCCCGCTGGCCCCGCTCAGACGGGGCGGGGGGGGGGGGCAGCCTTGTGTCTGTGGAAGCTTAATGGCAGGTTCAGACCATCCAGTTTGAGTCATGGAGACAGATAATGATAACCCCCGTGTCTGCCTCTGATGGCGTTGTGTATATACCTTGTTCTGTGGGAGCCACTGGGGACCCTCCGTGTCGCTGCTGTCTTGCCTTTGATTGTAGTCTTAACATGGTGGACGCCAGAGCTTCCGGCACTGCGGGGCGGACCCAGGCAGAAAGGTGGTCCTTGCCTATGTACAGGGCATTTCTGTCACAGTCCCAGGACTACTATCTTAGGTTAAACAGCTGTGCCGTGTCTCCCACAGGGACAGGTCCCCAGGGCAGGGGAGCAGTGGCTGGCAGGAATGGGTCCTGGGTCTCCGCTCAGCCAGGTGTACACTGGCTCTGGGTAGGTACCCACCTGCATCGGTGTGCATGCTCCAGGGTGCCCCCAGGTGTCCCTCGGGGTGACTACACTGTACGTGTGGCCCCTGGAGGCAGTTGGTAAGATCCCCTGCTGATGGCACTGATTCCCTGGGGCATTTCTACTTGACTTTTCTTTTAGGACACAGGGCATCAAACTGAAAGGGAGGAATGGGGCGTTGTGGGAGGGAGCCCATGCTCTGCCTGTGCACCCCCCTGTCTGGTTCTGGGTGAGTCAGGGCCTGAGTCAGGGGGGCCCTGCCCCTGCCATCCCTGTGTGAGGGCCTCCAGAGGGATTAGAAGGTGTGGTGGACGACCTCGCCCTCAGCCCGGTGGGCTGGGCCCTCGTCCGTATCCCTGTCCACCTCTACCTCATCCCTACCCGGGAGTCAGCCCAAGGCCTCAGGGACCTGGGGACTGAAAAGGGAGGCAGGGAAATGTCGGAGTAATTGGCCGAGGTGTGGCCCAGGGTACCCCCCCCCCCCACCGGGGGACAGGGCGACAGGAGCCGGATGCCTCCTTTCCGTGCCCAGCCTCCATATGGGAAAAACAGGTGGTGTAGGGGAGCATGGATGCTGTGAGAGGAAGTCCAGCCTGGGAGCCCCTCAAAAGGCAGTGGGGGCCCTGCAGCCTCCCTTTACTTCCGCGCAGCCTCAGGGAGAAGGGGAGGGAGGCTCCCCAGCGGCCTGTCTGGGAGGGTGATGTCCCAGCTTGTGGCCCACGCCCCCGCGTGACTCGCTCCTGGCTGTCCCGTATCTGAAATAATGATACCTTGGTCTGAAGTGAAACTGGGGACAGACAGAGTGGGCTGGCTGCCCAGGAGCTCGGCAGCCCAGCCCGGGCCCAGACAGTAGGTGTTACTTTGGCTTTCTCTCGGAGTCTTCCATTTCCTGATCCTCCGCCCTCCGGCCATCCCGCCATCCCAGCAAGCCCCTGCCCTCCCAGAGCCCAGGTTTCTGTTTTCTGCCTCAGCTTCTGGACACCAATCCCTCTAGAAACCCAGGTGTCCCGGTCCTCCTTCCCCTTAACTGACCAGCCGGAGGCGTTGCCACTCCCTGCCCCTCAGGCCCTGTAACCAGAGCCAGGCTCCAGCCGGCTTTTCCGGTTGGAGGTTGGAGGTTGGAGGTGGTGCCCAGAGCGCCCCTGAAGGGGGTGGGGGGCCCACACCCCGGAAGTCCTGAGCCTCAGAGGCTCTCAGGCCCAGTGGCAGAGAGAGCAGGGGCTAGCCGTCCGGACACCAGGTGTCTGGAGTCAGAGCAGCAGACCGACTCTTTCCGGCTCATCATCAAGGGTGGGAGATGGCTAGGTTCTGGGAGAAGGACACTGGGGCAAGCTGGGGGGCGGCGGCTCTGTGGACTGCCCTTCCTGACCTCTGAAAGGGCAAGCAGCTTCAGCTGGGGGCTGAGATCCCGGGGAGCAGGAGAAAGGTAGTAGCTTGGCTTCAGGAAGGAGGTGAGGTCCCTGGGAGAGGGGGAGGGGGGCACACAGCTCCCGCGTTCTGCCAGATTTGGGCAGGGCAGAGCACAAACTGGGAGCAGAGGCATGTGTCTGGCTCCCCTCTGGTGGCCCACCACCAGACGCCCCACTTTTGGAGGGTCCCTGCAACCCCTGCTTCCTCCTCTCCCATAGGAAAGATGATTCCGGTGGCCGAGTTCAAGCAGTTCACGGAGCAGCAGCCCGCGTTCAAGGTGCTCAAACCCTGGTGGGACGTGCTGGCCGAGTACCTCACCGTGGCTATGCTCATGATCGGGGTCTTCGGCTGCACCCTGCAGGTAAGGCGCAAGGCAGGAGCCGGGCCTGTACGCAGCACGGTCTGTAGGAGTTCGGGGCTGGATGCATGAGAGGGGCGGGACCTACGGGGGCGGGGCCTGGGCGAGCTTGTAGTTGGCGGGGCACGTGGGGGGCGTGGCCCGGGTGTAGCTTGGTCTGTGGGGGCGGGACTAACGGGGGCGTGGCCTGTTTCACCGGGTAGGAGGTGGGGCACGTGGGGGCGGGGCCAAGGATTGCGGAGGTCTACCTGCCCTGATCCCACAGTTCTGGAGACTGAAAGCGTGAAGTCAAAGTGTTGACGGGGTTGTGTCTTTCTCCGGGCTGTGAGGGAGCATGTGTGTGTTCCACGCCTTTCTCCTGGCTGCTGGTGGCCCCAGGCATTCTCTCATCTTCCCTCAGTGTGCACATATCTATGTGCAAATGGCTCCTTTTTTTATAAGGACACAGTCAGACTGGATTAGGGCCACCTTAGTGACCTCGCCTTAACTCAATCACATCTGCTCTGCAAAGACTATGTATCCACAGGTATTAAAGATTAGGACTTAAGTATCTTTTTCCCGGGGCGGGAGGCAGAAGGAGGATGCAATTCAACCCAACACCCTGTTTTTCAGACAAAGACTGATACTCAGAATTAGTGACTCTTCCAAAATCACAGCCAGCTGTGGACAGTCAGGGACTGTGGTCTCCCACCTTCAGCCTGCCTTTCTCCCCCCGGCCATACAGGCTGTCCCAGAAACTTGGCCCTCTTTCCCCCTCATTCCCAGGTGACCCAGGACAAGATCATCTGTCTGCCGAGTCACGAACTCCGGGAGAACTTATCAGAGGCCCCGTGCCAGCAACTGCGGCCCCGGGGTGTCTCTGAGCAGATGGGGGGCCTCCGGGAGGTAAGCGGCCTCAAGAACAATCTGGACCTGCAGCAGTACAGCTTCATCAATCAGCTCTGCTACGAGACAGCCCTGCACTGGTACGCCAAGTACTTCCCCTACCTGGTCGTCATTCACACACTCATCTTCATGGTCTGCACCAGCTTCTGGTTCAAGTTCCCCGGCACCAGCTCTAAGATCGAGCACTTCATCTCCATTCTGGGCAAGTGTTTCGACTCGCCGTGGACCACACGGGCCCTGTCCGAGGTCTCTGGGGAGAACCAGAAGGGCCCCACTGCTGGACGGGTGACGGCCACCGTGGAGGCCTCGGCAGGGCCAAGAAAGGCCGATGAGGGTGAGAAGGAAAAGGTGCTGGTGGAGCCTGAGAAGGTGGTGACTGAGCCACCAGCCGTCACCCTACTGGACAAGAAGGAGGGCGAACAGGCCAAAGCCCTGTTTGAGAAGGTCAAGAAGTTCCGTGTGCATGTGGAAGAGGGGGACATCCTGTATACCATGTACATCCGGCAAACGGTGCTCAAAGTCTGCAAGTTCTTTGCCATCCTGGTCTACAACCTGGTCTACGTGGAGAAGATCAGCTTCCTGGTGCCCTGCAGGGTGGAGACCTCGGAGGTGACGGGCTACGCCAGCTTCTGCTGCAACCACACCAAGGCCCACCTCTTCTCCAAGCTGGCTTTCTGCTACATCTCCTTCGTGTGCGTCTACGGGATCACCTGTCTCTACACGCTCTACTGGCTCTTCCATCGGCCCCTCAAGGAGTACTCCTTCCGGTCCGTTCGGGAGGAGACGGGCATGGGCGACATCCCCGACGTCAAGAATGACTTTGCATTCATGCTGCACCTCATCGACCAGTACGACTCCCTCTACTCTAAGCGCTTTGCCGTCTTCCTCTCCGAGGTCAGCGAGAGCCGCCTGAAGCAGCTCAACTTGAACCACGAGTGGACGCCCGAGAAGCTGCGGCAGAAGCTGCAGCGCAACGCCCGGGGCCGGCTCGAGCTGGCCCTCTGCATGCTCCCGGGGCTGCCTGACACCGTCTTCGAGCTCAGCGAGGTGGAGGCGCTGCGGCTGGAGGCCATCTGTGACATCACATTCCCCCCGGGCCTGTCGCAGCTGGTGCACCTGCAAGAGCTCAGCCTGCTCCACTCGCCTGCCAGGCTGCCCTTCTCCTTGCAGGTCTTCCTGCGGGACCGCCTGAAGGTCATCCGGGTCAAGTGCGAGGAGCTCCGAGAGGTGCCCCTGTGGGTGTTCGGGCTGCGGGGCCTGGAGGAGCTGCACCTCGAGGGGCTCTTCGCCCCGGAGCTGGCTCGGGCGGCGACCCTCGAGAGCCTCCGGGAGCTCAAGCAGCTCAAGGTGCTGTCTCTGCGGAGCAACGCCAGCAAGGTGCCAGCCAGCGTGACGGACGTGGCCGGGCACCTGCAGCGGCTTAGTCTGCACAACGACGGGGCCCGTCTGCTGGCCCTGAACAGCCTCAAGAAGCTGGCGGCGCTGCGGGAGCTGGAGCTGGTGGCCTGCGGGCTGGAGCGCATCCCGCATGCCGTCTTCAGCCTGGGAGCGCTGCAGGAACTGGACCTCAAGGACAACCACCTGCGGTCCATCGAGGAGATCCTCAGCTTCCAGCACTGTCGCAAGCTGGTCACGCTCAAGCTGTGGCACAACCAGATCACCTATGTCCCCGAGCACGTGCGGAAGCTCCGGGGCCTCGAGCAGCTCCACCTCAGCCACAACAAGCTGGAGACCCTGCCCACGCAGCTCGGCCTGTGCTCTGGCCTCCGCCTGCTGGACGTCTCCCACAACGGGCTGCGCTCCCTGCCGCCCGAGCTGGGCCTCCTCCAGAGCCTGCAGCACCTGGCTCTGTCCTTCAATGCCCTGGAGACCCTGCCCGAGGAGGTCTTCTTCTGCCGCAAGCTGCGGACGTTGCTTCTGGGTTACAACCACCTGAGCCAGCTCTCGCCCCAGGTGGGTGTCCTCCGAGCCCTCAGCCGCCTGGAGCTCAAGGGTAACCGCTTGGAGGCGCTGCCGGAAGAACTTGGCAACTGCGTGGGGCTCAAGAGGGCGGGGCTTCTGGTGGAGGACACCCTCTACGAGGGCCTGCCGGCAGAGGTGCGGGAAAAAATGGAGGAGGAGTGAAGCGAAAGGGGGGGCAGGTGGAGGCCTTCTGGATGCTTCCATCCCAGAATCTCAACTACGGTCTTCAAGCCGGGTGGCCAGGAGGGCCCAGGCCAAGGAGATGAGGAGCAGACACATGAGCCTTGTCGGGTCCAGACAAGATCCTGGGACTGGTTTGTCTGAGAAGACAGGAGGCTGTGGATTTGGGGTGGAGCGTCCTAGAGGGATTAACTCAGTCATAGGATTCGCAGACCAAAGCCACCACACCTCTGTCTTTGGCTGGCCATCCTGCCCTCCCCTGGACATTCCAGCTCAATGAGTGCCATATGTGGGGGTGGGGCACATCCCAATGGGATTTCAACCCTTTCTCCCCCAACCCAAACAGCTTACATCTGGGGTTCTCTCCCAAGGAGGGGACACAGACACAAGGGACCAGCGACCTCCTCCCCCAACTTTGATGCCAATCCCTTATTTATAAGTTGTTTACTCTGGACACATGAATTCAGTAAAATGGTTCTCCTATTTGGCTCTGCATCAAAACCAACATCCCCAAAACAAAACATCCCAGGCCCTACCCCTGAAAGATGGACTCAGGTCTCGCTGGAGGCCAGGAACGTGTCTGTAAGTAAGCATCCCAGGTAATTCTGACGCAGGTTGTCCTAGGCCTGAATGCTGGGAAATGCTGACCTACAGAATCTGGGTGTTCAGAGCAGGAATCCTGAACCCTTTTGAAGTCCTAGAACTTTTGAACATCTTATAAAAGTTGGGCACCTCCTTGCCCGGGAAAATGGACACACACGTGCAAAATTCCAAAGCTACTTCAGGCAGTCAACAGATTCCCCCAGATTTCCCAGTGGGCCATTCACGGACATCCTAAAGATGGCAGACGCCAGGTCAACACCACCTGCTGTGGAATTTACATGTTCCTGAGCACAGATGGGACTTTGTCTTTCTAATGTTCTCTTTGGGAGGGAGCATCTATCAGTGGGTGGTTAATAAATAATACTTACTATGAGAACTAAAATTCTGATCTCTGGTATCTACTACTGTTGTCTAAGCCTTCTATTTCATCCAGACCAGTGACAGGCAAGCAAGTGACACTAAGGTGCCTGAAGGAAGGGTATGAGTTTCTGTCCTGGGGAGAGATAAACCTCAGCTTAAGCAGGAGAAATTAAGTGGCATCCTCCGCTTAGTTTTTTTTCTGGAGAACCCCTTTTCCTCTACATTCCTTGCGATTCTCTGAACTCCACACAGTCTTTTATCTGTTCCAACTGTAAGTTGTCACCACAGGAGTCCCCACAAGTCTTCAGTGTCCACCCGTGTTCCCGTGCTGGCCCAGGAGGGTGTAGGGCATATGGCACAGCCTGCCTGACCCTGACTTCCTGGGACTGGATGCCTCGAGAGGTCTGCAAAATGCTAGCCGCTTCCTGGCAAGCGAGAGCAGAGACAAGCTATTTTCCGAAAACCAGGATTACAGACGGGGACATTTTCCGGGCACCCAATGGACCAGTTAAGCCGCAAGGATGACAGGCTGAGGGGCATTAACACCAAAGCCCATCTTTTGCATGGTCCAGAAGCTGGGCTCACATTCCGGGGCGGGAAGATGAGGGAATTCTTAAAACGTCCCGGGCTGGTCTGACCTAGAACTCCCTGGTCATGACCCTGGCTCTGTCGTCGAGATCAGGGGTCATGCCGCTGGACTCCTAAGGCCGCTCCAGTGACCTGAGCCCTACCCAGTCCCTCCTGCCAGTCCTTAGCCAACCCCAAGTTTGCTGAAATAGAAAGGGCTCCCCACGGGTGCCTAATTATGGTGAGGAGGCAGCAATTAGGCATAACACTGATCCTAATGAAGCACTGTCCCAGACGAGAAAGGCAGTTCTGAGGGAGCGTGGGTGCCAGAGAACAGGTCGGGCGAGGAACAGCGAAAACCGGGTTGAGGATACATAGCAATAACTACTCCCAGCAACAGCGGCCGAGGAAAGAGCCAAGGTTGCGCATGCGCAGCAAAGGCAAAGCGCGGGATTGCGTCTACCCCTCTGCACGCAGGCGCGCTGCTCTCCGCCGCCCGCCGCTCTCTGCAGAACCGTGAATGGATTTCGACATGGTACCTCTCGAGAGAGCACTCCGAATCCGCGCATGCGCATCGCGATGAGCGGCCTTGCACTTTGCCCGACGTGAGCTCTAGGTGGCATCATCTCTCCGGTCGGGAGGAAGCACGCATGCGCGGAGCCTAGCACGCGGAATGGGCGAGGGCGCGCCGCGGACATGCGCCGTTCAGGGAGAGACGGCGGCTCGGCGGGGTCATCCAGGCGCAGGCGCAGTGCGGTGTTTGTCTGCCGGACTGACGGGCGGCCGGGCGGTGCGCGGCGGCGGCGGGGAAGATGGCGGCGTCCTCCCTGGAGCAGAAGCTGTCCCGCCTGGAAGCAAAGCTGAAGCAGGAGAACCGCGAGGCCCGGCGGAGGATCGACCTCAACCTGGATATCAGCCCCCAGCGGCCCAGGCCCAGTAAGCACGGCGGCGTGGGGGAGGGGGCGGGCGGGCGGGGCGCGCGCCGCGGGAAGCCCCGCCCCCGCCGTTAGGCCCCGCCCTCGCTTCCGGGGCCCTCTTGCTCCTCCTCTCTCCACCCTACACCCCCTGCTGCCTGCTCGCGGGGAGAGGGTCACGGTGACCCAGGGGGGCGTGGGGCCGGCAGGCTCCCGGGCGGCCTTACCCCAGCCTAGGGGATTCCCCCTTACGTGGCCTATGAACCTAGTTACCCAGCCCCAGGTAACCTGATGACCCGCCCCCTCACCGTGATCTTTGGAGCCTGTGTCACCGTCCCCTACTCTAGCAGCCGTGCTCCTTTTAATTCAAGCGACTGTGAGCACATCCAGATCCCCCGCAAACACGTACGTGTCCCTTCCGACCAGATGATTCCACTCCTGCCATCTCAGTGACTGACAGGAGGCCCCTTCTCCCAACCTCTGCACTTGGGTCCTTGACATATGGTTCAGTGGATGATCGAGTCACATTCATACACGCACACTTGGCCCGGCTGACACCTGAGGTTATTTGACCACGTATTTCTCTGACCTCCTTTTCTGTCATGGTGTCTGGTGATCCCTTTTTTCTAGGCTGGGGACCTTGTCATTCGGCCTCACAGACCCCCTCCCGCACACATGCTATTCACATAACACCAGGCGCCCTCATACTTCGTCTTGGCGACTGTCTGGCCTTTCCAAACATACACACTCAGCCTCCAGCCTGGCAACTTCATCACCTGGACTCAAGTGACTTTCCTGCACGCCCACGTTCACCTGGCCTAGGGGTACCTGAGGCCAGTGTGGTGATATCCGAGCCTCTGATGCCACCATCTCTGTGACTGCCTGGCTGGCATCTTATCTTTTGGAGTCAAAAGCTGCCCCCCCCCCCCGCCCCCGCCCTCACACCTGGCCAGGGGTTGCCGTGACCACTGTCTAGTCCCTTTGTTTTGTCCCACAGAGCCCCCTCCCCAAATCTCTCATCGGGAGGGCCCGAGGTCTTCCACAGACCTGATGAATGGCACCCCACCACACACTTTGTCACCCTCGTGAGCTAGCAGCTGGCCCTCCTTCGTGTTTCCTCTGATGTGACCCTTGTAGCTTCTGCAGCTCCCCCGTGGGGGTCATCCGGATAGGAGGAGGGCCATGCTCCCACATCGGGGTTTTCCAGTCACTCCCTGCTCCCCCAGCCTGACCTTCACAGCCTGACCGCCCCCACCATCCCTGTGTGCAGTCCACTCCTCACCCCTCCTCTTCTGACCTGGGGTATCGTGGGCTCCGCCCTGGGGCAGAAAGGCCCACCCAAGACCGGAGACAGGGCTGGGCCTGGGGCCTGCGGTGCCTGACAGGGTGGCTGTCCCAGGTGCGGAGTGAGGTGCGGTGAGGCCCGCGGTGGGCAGGCCCCCCGAGGAGCCCCCTCCAGGCGTCTGTGTCTGTGTCCGCTCCATCCCATCCTCCTGGCACTCCATCTCTGTGGTCTCTCCCCATCTCTGCAGTGCGGTGCCTCGCGCCTGCCCCTCTTCCTCATTATGATTTGATTTCTTTTCTTTTGGACAAATCAGTTGTTTCTGTTGTGATTTATCGTGGTGTTGTTTTTTTTCTTCCTTTTCCCCATCCAGTTATTGTGATCACTCTAAGCCCTGCTCCTGCCCCGTCCCAACGAGCAGGTACCAGCCTTTTTATCATTGCTGCTTGGACATCTGCACCATTGATCTAACCGCTGCCCCAGCCGCAGAATGCCCTCCCCCGTCGCCCCGTGCTGTGTGTGCGGTGTGTGTGTGCGCGCGTGCGTGCCCGCGCCTGTCACTCTTTCTCTCTGTCCTTCCCCCTCGAACCACGATCGATGATGTTCAGCCCACTTGGCCTCTTCTGTGTTCTCGCACCTTCTGCTCCTCCCTTCTTGGTGGGCTCAGGTTTGAACTCCCCTGAAGAGGAAATGGGCTCCTTCACTGACTGGGAGTCTGCCACCGTGAGAGGTCACACGTGTGTGCGCGTGCGTGCATAAGGGGGCAAGAGCAAGTGTGGCCAGGCCGTCGCGCTGCGTGCGCTGATTCATTCCGACAGCACAGCGAACGGGTATCACCCACCGTGTGCTGTGTTGGCCCTAGGCACTAGGGACACGGCAGCGGGCAGAATGGACCAAGGCCCCTTCCTTGTGTGGCTGACGCTCTCTGACAACGAACGTCCCCACGCCCCGCCCCCGGTCTGGGAGAAGTGGGGACAGCGGTGATGCCTCAGAGGAAAGGCAGAGTAGAGCAGGGTTGGGGTTCTGCAACACGTGGGCCACTTGGGGAAGCCTCTGGAGAAGCTGGGATTTGGGCGCAGTCTCACGGGAGGTGGGGAGTGTGGGAATGAAGGTGGAGAAGGCAGCAGGTCAGGCCCGCCAGTGGGTCTGGGAGCAGATGTGTGTGTGGAGGTGTGTGTGTGTATGTGCACACGCCCGCGAGAGAGAGACAGAGGGAGACACACACACACGCACACACACACGCATCACACACCTGGGTGGGGTCTGGTCCTGCTGGCTCTTGTGTAGATAGAACTAGATTGGGGTGTGTGTGTGTGTGTGTGTGCGCGCGCACGCGCGCGCGTGTAAGACTGTGGGCTGGCACAGTTGGGGGCTCTTGGCATACGGTCTGTGTGTGGGGGGCGGTGTCGTGTCACGCCCTGTGTGTGCGCGTGCGCACGTGCGTTGGGCTGGCGGCCTAATATACCTGTGGTTCCCGTCCTACCGTGTGCTTTCATGCCCTCCCTTGTTCTCTCTCATTCTCTCTTTCTCTCTCTTTCAGCCTCTTGCTCTCACTGTGCCTGTCACCACCTCTGTGACCTCTGTTTTCAGGGCCTTTGTGTACCTCCCCCTTTCCCCCACCGTAGCCACCCCACACTGGCCCCACTCCCATCCCCACGACGCTTCAGTTTGAAGGGCCACAGGAAGTGCGGAGAGGGTAGGGGTGTGGTCCCCAGAGACCTGGCAGTGCAGGGTAGCAAAGGGGCCCAGATGCCCTCCCGGGGTGAGAGCGTGGGTGTCCCCAGAGAGTCCAGGCACAGGGAGAGCATGGGGGGCCCTCGGTGTCCCTGAGGTGGTTGGCCCAGAGCGGGGGGGATTCGGACTCTGCCTCTGGCCGTGGCGGCAGCGGGGTAATGAAGCAGGGAATTACAAAGCAAGGGGCTGGAACAGCAGGGAAGGGCCGTGGAGTGAGGCCCCCGGGCTAGTGTAGGGTGCAGGGGCCTGGCTATCTCCCTGGTCCCCAGGGCTTTTCCTTTGCTCTTAGCAGATCCCGTTTTCGATTAGAGGCTGGGGTCATATGCCTGCCCCCTCGCTCTAGATGTGGTCAGGGTCCCAGGCTGGCAAGGCAGGGAAAGTGCCCAGGTGCCAGCACTCCAAGCATATTTGCCTCTATCCATTGGTCACTGGGCCCACAGCACAGGTGCCTGCAGAACTGGAGGGGGAGGGTGGGCCTGGCAGGGGGTGTAGGCAAGGGGGGCGCTGAGCGGCACACCTCCCGGCCGCTCTCCTGGGGAGGTCCTCTTCTGGCCCGTTTTAGCTCATGGAGCAGTGCCCTGCCCAGCTAGGGGCCCCGGCCTCTGGAGGTGTGAGGGTTGGGGGGGTCGTTTGTCTTCCCCGGGGGCCACGCCGGTCGCTCCCCGACCCTACTGCCAGCCCAGCCAGGGGGGGCTCGTAGCCACTCAGGGAACCTGCTGTCCTGTCCCGGGCCCCTGTCTGGCCTGTCTCTGCAGTGCCCTCTCTGGGCAGCTGGGCTCCAAGTCTTGGCTCCCATTTGTCTGTCTGCCTCCTGCCCTCCCAATCCCTGAATGCCGCCTGCCCGTCCTGGGGTGCCCGCTGCCTGCCCGCTGCCTGCCTGCCTGCCTGCAGCATGCCCAAGCTGTCCGCATGCAGGCTGCCGAGAAGAACTGAACCCCATTGCCTGGCCCTCCCCCCACCCCATCCCACCACCCCTTGGAGGGGCCGTGCCACCTGGATGCCCTCACCCAAAGGACACAGGCCCAGCCTGGGGTCCTGCCCCCACCCTTTGGCCCCAGCTCTGCAGGCAAAACTGGGAGGCTCAGAAATGAGCCAACTGGCTAGAGGGTGGCTCTCCCTGACCCTGGAACAGAATGTGGGGCAAGGCAGGTGGAAGCTTTCGTCCCTCACTCATTGTACCCACGGGGGTGGTCTGCCTGACTCATGCTGGGCAGCCATGGTCAGTGCTGCCAGTGGGGCCAGAACCCAGGCCGATCCTGGTGGGGGTGGGGGGGATTCCTTCCTCACGTGGTGCAGAGCGAGGCCCCGGTGACCCTGGGCCTGCTCCTGGTCAGAGGTGGGGAGGAGAGGGACATGTCAGGAAGGCTGCCTGGCTGAAGAGTGCCATCAGCCCCTGAGCCTCGATCCTGTGTCAGCACAGACTTGGAGACGATCCCTCGGCCTCTGGGGACCACCCCTCCCTGTCAGCGCACTCCATCTTCTTCCAGGGCAGGGGGGCAGGAGAAGGCACCCTGACGGTGGCTGGGGGTGGAGAGGGAGACCCTAACTCCTCCAGCCCATGTCCGTGCTGGCCTACCCGATGCCAGGGAGGGGAAGACCAGAGGCCCCCTAAGACCCCACGGTGCCAGTTAACCCCCTCACCCCTGGTTCTCACCCCCCTCCCCAGCCCTGCAGCTCCCGCTGGCTAATGATGGGGGCAGCCGCTCACCGTCCTCCGAGAGCTCCCCACAGCACCCCACACCCCCTGCCCGGCCCCGCCACATGCTGGGGCTTCCGTCAACCTTGTTCACACCCCGCAGCATGGAGAGGTGAGCTGTGGGCATGGGGCCAGCTGGCCAGTGTGGGGCTCAGAAGGTCAGTGCGGGGAGGCCACTGTGCCTGCCCCTGGGAGGAGGGTGGTGAAATGTGTGGGCACTCCTGTGTGATGGGGACTCGGGTGGCCTCATTTTGGTTGGGACCCTCCTCCACTGGGACCTCCTCCCTGTCCCCTCAGCATCGAGATTGACCAGAAACTGCAGGAGATCATGAAGCAGACGGGCTACCTGACCATCGGGGGCCAGGTACCACCTTGCCCTGACCCCCGGGGGTGGGCAGGATACTTGGTGGGGCTGGGCCTTGGCGGGGGCGGGGGCGGGGGGGGGGGAGGCAGAGCCCCAGCAGACCCTCCAGCTCTGGCTGTCCTCGCCAGCGCTACCAGGCAGAAATCCATGACCTGGAGAACCTGGGCGAGATGGGCAGTGGCACTTGTGGCCAGGTGTGGAAGATGCGCTTCAGGAAGACAGGCCACGTCATTGCTGTCAAGGTGAGCCCCGCCCTGCCCCAGGCGGGCGCCCCACCCTGAGCCCTGGCACTCACCCCTCCCTCCAACCTCCCCGGCCCTGCCCTGCAGCAAATGCGGCGCTCCGGGAACAAAGAGGAGAACAAGCGGATCCTCATGGACCTGGACGTGGTGCTCAAGAGCCACGACTGCCCCTACATCGTGCAGTGCTTCGGGACCTTCATCACCAACGTGAGTCCGCCCCCGTGGGGGGCCTCGCGCTCCCCTGCCTCCCTGCCGGCTCCCTAGGTGTCCTCCTTGAGGATCTCTAGGCATGCCCCCCTCCGCCGACACGGAGTGTGTGGGGGGTGGGCAGGAGGGTGCGGCCGCCCCCCAAGCCAGCGTGTCCCCCGCCCCGCAGACGGATGTCTTCATCGCCATGGAGCTCATGGGCACGTGCGCTGAGAAGCTCAAGAAGCGGGTGCAGGGCCCCATTCCTGAGCGGATCCTGGGCAAGATGACAGTGGCGGTGAGCAGCCCGAAAGGGGTGTGGCCAGGCGGGTGGCCCCTGGGTGGGCCCCCGTCCTCCTGTCACTGGGTGCCCTCTGCTGTCCTCTGTAGATCGTGAAGGCACTCTACTACCTGAAGGAGAAGCATGGCGTGATCCACCGTGACGTCAAGCCCTCCAACATCCTGCTGGACGAGCGGGGCCAGATCAAGCTCTGTGACTTCGGCATCAGCGGCCGCCTCGTGGATTCCAAGGCCAAGACGCGCAGCGCCGGCTGTGCCGCGTACATGGCCGTGAGTGGGAGCCCCGCGGCAGGCGGGCGTGGGTGGTCTGGGCGGCATGCCTCTCCCAGCCCCCGGGGCTACATCATCCCCTTCTCTCGCCGGCAGCCCGAGCGCATAGACCCCCCGGACCCCACCAAGCCGGACTATGACATCCGAGCCGATGTGTGGAGCCTGGGCATCTCCTTGGTGAGCTGCGGGGCACCTGCTCGCGGGCCGGGCCAGCTTCTTCTCTGGGTACAGGTGGCGGGTGGTGAGCGAGGGCGGGGACCCATCCTCGGCCCACCCAGCCCGCCCGTCTCGGTCCCAGGTGGAGCTGGCGACGGGACAGTTTCCCTATAAGAACTGCAAGACGGACTTCGAGGTCCTCACCAAAGTCCTGCAGGAGGAACCTCCGCTCCTGCCCGGTCACATGGGCTTCTCAGGGGACTTTCAGTCCTTCGTCAAAGACTGGTGAGGAGCGCTGCCCTGGTGCTGGGCCCTGGGAGGCAAGCGGGGGCAACCGGGGAGGCTTGGGGCTGGCAGGGAGTGGAGGACCCCCCCCCCCCCCGCCGATGGGATGGGGGCTGCTGTGGGCGAGAAGCTGGCAGTCCGGGCAGGGGTGCGGGCGGGAGCTGGGACCCGGGGCCTTGTTGGCCCAGTGGCGGATCGGCCAGATGGCCCTTGGGCTTGGCCACGGGAGGCTGTGAACAAGCAGTGTGCCCTGGGGCGGAGGGGGCCGTGTGGCCCGTGGCGACAAGCAGAATGACGCCCACGTGGGGTCCACATCGGGTGGTCGTGCGGGAGAGCCCCAGCTCGCCTCTCCCGGGCGCATCGCATGGCCCAGTTGGGGCGTCCGTCGCAGGTGGGCTCCCGAGCAAGGCCCTGGGCCCTGGGGCTTCTCGGCCGTCAGCACAGGGCTGTGAGCCCGCAGCAGCCCCTTCCCTTCCGATTCTGAAGACCCCTGTCTCGGAGGGAGGACAGCTGTGTCCCCGGGACAGCCAGGCCCCTCTTCCCAGGGTCTGATTTCTGGTTCCTTCTTCTTCTCTGTTAGCCTTACTAAGGATCACAGGAAGAGACCAAAGTATAATAAGCTACTTGTGAGTATCTGGGGCCCCCCTTCCCCCCGCTGTGCGTCCCGGGGCCTGATCTACGTGCAGGGCTCCTCGCTGGTCCTAAGCACTGCCCCTCCCCTCGGGCCTGCAGGAACACAGTTTCATCAAGCGCTACGAGATGCTGGAGGTGGACGTGGCGTCCTGGTTCAAGGATGTCATGGCGAAGACCGAGTCACCGAGGACTAGCGGAGTCCTGAGCCAGCACCACCTGCCCTTCTTCAGGTAGCCACGTGCTAGCGGCCAGCCCCACCGGGGCCGGGGGCATGGCCACAGGCCCCCCTTCCCCACCTGGTCACCCAGCTGCCCGCCAGGGGAGACCTGGGATCTGGACGGCTGCCGAGGGCTGAGGACAGAAAGTAGGGGGTGCCGACCCACCCCTAACTCGCTGCCCGCCAGCCGTGGACAGACGGGCTCGCCAGGCCCCAGCCCTTCCCCTCCCGGGGTCAGCCGGCCGTGCGCGTCCCCCTGACAGACACTGTGAACGGAAGACAGCAGGCCACGAGCTGACTCACTATTTATTCAGTCGTAACCTCTGGGCTGGGGCGGCCCCCAGGGCCCAGGAGAGAGCTGCCCGTCCCGCCCCTTCCCTTCCCGCCCCCCCCCCCCACCACTGTGTGCTGTCCCTTCCACCTCCCCTCTGCAAACATGCTTCCTGTGTCCGTCCTTCCTTCTCATCCCCTGTTTACCTCTCTGGCTTTCCCCACCTGCCTCCTGCCTCTGCCTCTCTCCCGGCCCAGATCTGGACTCTGCCACCCCCCAGGGTGGGGGTGGGGGGACCCCTGGGTCCACTTAGGTCTCCAGCAACGGCGAGTCTGTTGGCTGGTGTCCTCGCCCCAGGAAGGCAGGCTGGGCGTTACGACTACAGCTGGACCTGGGCTGGTCTCTGTCTCTCTGTCTCTCTCTCTCTCTGTCTCTGTCTCTCTCTGTCTCTCTCTCCCTCTCTCTCTCTCTCTCTCTCTGTCTCTCTCTCTCTCTCTCT
>NC_043711.1:5473263-5476425 GCF_006229205.1 Suricata suricatta | reverse complement strand
CCCCGGAGCGCCCCGCGTCCGCACCTGCACGAAGACGCGGCTGTCGGCGGGGACCTCGAGCGGCCCCGCGCGGCGCGGGAAGGCGTCCTCCGCGTCGGACAGCTCCAGGCTGAAAAGGGGGCGGCGCAGCCAGGGCCCGGGCGCCGCCGGGAAAGGGGGTGCTGGCGGGAAGAGAGGACCGCCCCGAGGAACGGGGCCGCGCAGTCCCTCAGCCGCTCCAGGCGAGTGACCCAACCTCCCCGCCCCTGCCGCCTCCTTAGGGAAATGGGTGCTGGTGCGGCGAGGGATGCCCCCGTCTCGGCTCCGCGCCCGGCTCACAGCTGGCACAGTCGCTCTAGGTCCCCTGAACACCATGGGGACGTCCACAGTCCAGCAGCTGGGGCTGGGCGCAAAGGCACGCGCCTCTGCAGAGACGACTCCCTGCCCGGGCCTCCTTTTCTCCACCCAGAGCGGGCCAGGGAATCCGGGGCCGGGAAGAGTTGAGGGGTGCTTGAAGGGGGGGTGGGGTTCAGCAACCCAAGGGGCCCAGGGCTGCTCTGTGGGAGCAGCAGGACAGCTTCCAGGGAGGGTGCTGGCCCCAGCCCTTTCTTTCCAAGGGTTCTGTGACCAGTGGGGAGCGGGGAAAGGAAGGTGCGGGGGCCCCTGCCCTTCGGCGCGGCTGAAGCTCAGCGGTTCCTCACCGAGGGCAGCCGCAGCAGAGGATGGACACACGGATGGACACACACATACACTGCCTTGCGGAAACGCTCAGCAGGCATCCCAGTCAAATGTTCTCATTTGCCCTCCCCCCGCCCCGTCCCCCCCGTTTCCTAAAAGCACGTGTACACACCTCTCCCAGTCACTGGCCTCAGCCTAACTGCTGGGGACTCTATAGAAATTGGAGGTACGGGAGCATCTGGAAACAGGACAGAGGCAGACCCCACCTGCAACCCACCCACTCCCCCGGGGCAGGGATGGCGGCGTGAGGGGCCACGGCCTCAGCCTCTACGTACCTGGTGGCCCGCCTGGCAAGGTGGAGACCCCCCGGAGCAGGGCCAGCAGTAGGAGCGTGGCCCCCCGCATGCTGGACCGGCAGTCAGGTGCACCCCCACCGCAGAAGCGCCAGCAGGCGGCCCTGTCCTTGGCTGAGCGGCCACCCAGCAGGCAGGGAGCGGAGGCGGTGGACTGAAGGGTGCGCGTCAGAACGGGCGCCCAAGGCCTGCCAGGGATTAAGGGCTCCGCTCTGGCCAACCTGTGGCCATCGGGGTGGGGGTGGGGAGTGGGGAGTGGGGAGGTCCCTCACTCCACCTTGGTAAAGGGGAACTCACTACAAATACCACTGCCAGGGACGCCTGGGAGGCTCAGTCAGTTAAGTGTCTGGCTTCAGCTCAGGTCATCATCTTGTGGTTCCTGGGTTCAAGCCCCGTGTCGGGCTCTGTGCTGACAGCTCAGAGCCTGGAGCCTGCTTCGGATTCTGTATCTCTTCCCTCTCTCTCTGACCCTCCTCTGATCACACTGTGGGTGCGTCTCTCTCTCAAAAATACATAAAACATTAAACAATATTTAAAGTAAAAAAAAAAAAAACCCAAAAACCAAACCAAACAAATGCCACTGCCAGACCCTGGCTCAGCCATTGCCCCTCCACATGGAGGCCGCCTCCTCGCCCAAGGAATGCCCGGCTCCCCCAGCCCCCAAGCTTGGGTGCAGGGCCCCTTCCCACCTCTTCCGGCCTAGTCCTGCTGAGCTCAAGACACACCACAGACTCGATGGAATAAAAGGGAGGGGTTTATTCTCATATTCTCAAGCGTCTAAGGATTTACAAATGAGGGCATTTCATTTTAAAAAGGGACAGGGGAATACTGGCGACCACCGGAGGGGCTGTGGGCCACCCCAAGCCCTGCCCGCCCGCTCCTGGCTAAGAGGGACGGCTGGTGACCGGTGACGGAGGGGAGGCTGGGAAAGAGGCAGAGGGGAAGAAGAGGTCCCCCTAGGGCCCCCACTTAACACTGAACGGGGGCTGGGGCGGGCAGACACTCACAAAACAGAAAACAGTTAAATAAAAATAAATCCAGGTGGCCGGCCTCAGGCCTGCACTGGCCCTGGGACCAGCCATGGAACCTTCCGGCTACGCACGAAGGCCCCCCCTGGCTGGGCCAGGTGAGGGAGGGTGGGGGACCAGGCCTGTCGGCCCCCCCACCCTGCCCCCATCCCCTCACAAAGGGGCAAGAGAAGGTGGCCCTTGCCCTCCCGAGTGGGGGAGGGGACAGAGAGCAGAGAACTCTGAGACATGCCGCATTTTGTGAGTGCGGGACAGGAGTGCACAGGGCGGAAGGAGGGTCGGGACGCCTAGGTCTAGGCTGCTTCAGCTGCATCCAGCCGAGTTCCTCACCTTTGGTGTTGGTTGGTTTTGTGGTTCTGTGGGGTTTTTTTGTGTTTTGTTTTGTTTTGTTGTGTTGTCCACTTGATTTGCATGCATCACCAACAAAAAGGAAACACACCCCCTCCCTTCCGGCTGCTGCACGGGCTCGGCGGACTGGCCAGCTCTGGGGGGGGGTCGAGGGACGCTCAGGGGCACCACGCGGGCGCGACCGCCTGCACACGCCCAGCCCTCGGCCAGCCCCGCCTCGGTCCTGTCGCACGTCCTTGAACCCCCACGCCCACCCCTTGCACCCTCGATCCCTGCCTTCCCTGGGGCCCCGACGCCCCGCTCCTGCCACGGACTCCCCCTACCACCTCCCTGCCGCGGCAGCGTTTGCTGCCCTCAGCGTGCCCTGTGCCTGCCTTCCCTGAAGGCCACCCTGTGTGGCCACGGCCCCTTGGGCTCCCTCCATGCCCCCTGAGGTCCTCGACTCACCCCCCCAAGCTGTGGCCAGTCTCCAGCCCTGAGGGCTGGCCCCGAGGGAGGAGGCGCACCCCCAGGCCCCCAACCCCAGGCGCCCGTGCCCACAGGCGGTCGGGGGGCTCCACCGCAAGCAGCTAAACATGACTTTGGTAAAAGTTTCTGAAGGTACCGACAAACCCCATGAGAACAAGCTCTCCCCCCCACCCCCCAAACACCCACCAAGTACAATAAAATACAATAAACTCCAAAAAGGACCCCCTGAGATCAAAGAGAGAGAGAGAGAGAGAGAGAGAGAGAGAGAGAGAGAAAGAAAGAGAGAGAGAGAGACAGAGAGAGAGAGA
>NC_043711.1:5465673-5473163 GCF_006229205.1 Suricata suricatta | reverse complement strand
GAGCCCGCGCCGGTGGTGGCGCTGGTGTTGGCGGCCTTCGTGCTGGGCGCCGCGCTGGCTGCCGGGCTCGGCCTCGTCTGTGCGCATTCAGGTAGCAACCTCCGCCGGGGCCCCCAGCCGAGTCCTGACCCCGGGGCGCCGCGACCCAGCGGGTGGGGCCGGACCATCCCCAGCCCCGCCTCCGCTACGCCCGCAGCGGCCCCCAGGGGGCGCTCTTGCCCCGACGCAATGAGCCGCAAGCCCTGCCGCTCTGGAGCCTGCCTCTCCTTCCCAGCACCCCCAGCCCCCGGCGCCGCCCCGAGAGACCCGCCCAGCGGCCCCCAGCCCAGGAGGCCCCAGTGAGGTTGGTAAATTTGGGGGTGGGGGTGGGTTGTAACGTGGGGCCAGCTGGATGAGGGAGGTGATGATAATGCCGCTTCATAGGCTTTCTCTTGTGCCAGGGAGTGTGCTATTAACTTAATTATTCCTCATAACAACTTGCAGGTAGATCCTCTTTTAAGCCCCATATTAGAAACGAGAAACATGGGCCACTCTCTGAAGTAATTTGTCGAAGGCCACAAAATTTGGTGGCGGTGGATTCAAACTCAGGCCCTGGGTCACCCACGGCCAACTTCGGCCTCTGTGTCACAAAAGGGGTCCTCAAACCTCGGACGGACACTAGGCCGGGAGAATTCACGACTAGGACCTAACACCCACCCTAATTCCCGCACACAGATTGATGGAGGAGGCCAGTGATCAGCTGGGAAGGGGGTAGCCCCTTCCCAAGGCTGGCGCGCCCCCAGCAGGGTCCTGAGACATACCAGCCACGCCTCGAACCAAGGCCGCCAGGACTGGGCCGGCCGAGGTCGACTTCGGACCCGATGGGACCACTATCCCAGCGTCCCGCACCTCCCGCCCCCGCCCCGCTCCTCTACACACCCTCCCATCTGGTCTCAAAATAAACATCTGGTCTGACCTGCTGAGTTTTGAAGTCTGCGTCGTCGTGCGTTTGGCGCGGGTGTAAGGGGGCAGGAAGCAGAGTCTCGGACCAGGACTTAGGAGGTTCCGGGCTGGAAGAGGTCCAGACTGGAGGGGTGCGGGCTGATACATCCAAATAACGCGTGCAGGTGAGGGTCAGGGGAGATCCAAGCAGTTTTGTCCTAAACAAAAAGGCACACCCAACCCCACCTGCTTACGTTTTAAGTAAGCTCCGCCTCCTTCCTCAACCCCTGCACCTACCCACCTGCTGCCAGCGATCTTCTCAAAGCCGGGCCTTCTCCCACCCCCGTCACCTGGACCCTGCTCTCGCCAAAACCTCTGCTCCAGGCTCCTCTCCGCCTGGTCTCGAGCCCTTTTTCTTTTTCTTTTTCTTTTTTTTTTTTTTTTTTGAGAGAGTCAGAGCGTGAGCGGGGGAGGGGCAGAGAGAGAGGGAGTCAGAATCCTTTTTTTCTAATTTTTTAAAATTATTTATTTTTGAGAGAAAGAGAAACAGCAGGAGCAGCGGAGGGTCAGAGAAAGAGGGAGACACAGAATCTGAAGACAGGCTCCAGGCTCTGAGGTGTCAGCACAGAGCCTGACGTAGGGCTCGAACCCACAAACCGTGAGATCATGACCTGAGCCGAAGTCGGACGTTTAACCAACTGAGCCATCCAGGCGCCACTGGGAGCCAGAATCCTAAGCAGGCTCCAGGCTCTGAGCTGTCAGCACAGAGCCCAATGCGAGGCTTGAACTCACTAACCGTGAGATCATGACCTGAGCCGAAATCCGACCGATTAACCGACTGAGCCACCCAGGCGCCCCTCCTCTCCTCCTAGTCTAGAGCTCTTAAATAAACGTCTCCTGACCGAGTTCTTCCCTTCCCTTGAGCGGGAATATTACCTCATTTTACAAATTAGTAAACTGAGGCGAGTCGAGGCCAAATCACTTGTTCTAGGTCAGCAGGGCTGGCCGACCGCACAGCCCAGCGTCTTGGCCACGACCGGACACCTGTCTTCCGGCCAGGGTCGACCCCTTTTGGAGAAGCAAAGCACACAGTCAAGACGTAGTCCAGGAATGGACGGGAGGGCACGAGATCCAAGTTCTCGGCTCCAGTTCTCGAATGAGATAAAATGCAGGCGGGGAGGGCTGTGTGTGTCGCATTCGCCCCCGCTTCAGTTCTCAGGCCAGTCTCTCCATCCTTTCTCCATCGGTTCCTTTCCACCGCAAACGCGGAACCACGCCCCCATCTATTTCCGCCTCCGCGCCGCACTTTTTGATCCCAACGGCCTCCGTAACCCCGCCTACCAGGGAAACGCGCCCGAACGCCAGCTGCGCCTACGCCGGCATGAAGCCTCCACAGCGGCGTCGAGCGGCCCCGGCGCGCTATCTGGGCGAGACGACCGGACCCGCGGCTTGGAGTGCCCGCGAGAAGCGGCAGCTCCTACGACTACTGCAGGCGCGGCAGGGCCAGCCGGAGCCGGACGCCGCAGAGCTGGCCCGAGAGCTGCCGGGCCGCAGCGAGGCCGAGGTGAGGGGGTCCCGGCAAGAAGGCGGGGCTAGGGTGTGGGCGGGGCATCCTTGCGGTCGAGGGGCGGGACGCGCGCGATGCTGGGGGCGGGGTGAACCTGGGAGCAAGGCCAGGGTGGGCGGGGCGTACGTGAGGATGAGGGGCGGGGCGTACGTGAGGATGAGGGGCGGGGCGAGGTGGAGGCCGAGAAGGGGACAGGCTGAGAAGTTGCGGACTGCCTATGAGGCGGAGTGGAGGCCGGGGACCGGGAGGGAGTGAGGCAGAAGTGAGAGTCAGGAAACGGGGCAGAATGGGTGAAGCAGGGAGGTGAATAGGGTCGTCCTTAGTAGGGATGGGCCCTGGCTGCGGGGAGGAGCCCGAACTGACCAGGGCCATACCTCTTTATTGGGTGGCTGGCTGGTCACAGCTGGGGCCTTGGCTCTCGCCCCCGTGCAGAGTCACTGAGACCCTTAACACCTAGCGGGAGGCTAGGGAGCGGTGCGGGTCTTGGAGCAGGCAGGTGGCTTTGGCTTCTCTCCCCAGCCCCGGGCGTATAGAAGGCCCATTTGTCCTCCTGCTCTCTTCCCCAGATCCGGGACTTCTTGCGGCAGCTCAAGGGCCGCGTGGTCCGGGAGGCCATTCAGAGGGTGCACCCGGGTGGCACGCAGGGTCCAAGGCGCCGGGAAACACAGACCCCGGCCCCCATCGAGGTGAGGCCGGACAAAGCGCCCCCCCCCCCGGCTGGCCCCTGGGGCCTGGTGTCGGTGTTGCGGGGGAGAGGGGCGGGAGGAGGGTGATAACCTGGGCAGGGGATCCCCAGGAGGGGCAGGGCTTGGAGACAGCTGAAGGTTGATCCTTAGGCTGACCATGTACTTTTCGGTCTCCGCATCCAGGTATGGATGGATCTGGCTGAGAAGCTAACAGGCCCGCTGGAAGAAGCTCTGACTGTGGCCTTCTCACAGGTACCGCCCTCCCCCAGGCAGGGTGGCGGTGTTACATGTAAGTCTAAATAAGGAGGGTGGGTGGGTCCTTCCCCTTGCCAGCTCTGTGACTCCAACCAGTCACCGACCACGCTGAGCCCCAGCAACCCCGCTTCCGAGGCATCTCCTGTATGTGACGCCTAACAGGGAGGAGGGTAAGCAGGTGGAGGTGGAGGGCTCAGCCTGGTGCAGGGCAGGGGCGTGGCTGATGGAAGGACTTGTGCCTTCCCCTCTGTCTTCTCTCTGCCTGCCAGGTGCTCACCATCGCAGCCACAGAGCCCGTCAGCCTCCTGCACTCCAAGCCCCCCAAGCCCACACAGGCGCGTGGGAGGCAACTGCTGCTCAGCGCCCCTGGAGGGCTGGAGTACTCGAGCCCGAGCCCGGAGACTCTTGGTCCCACCCCCAAGGCGAATGGCCCCGCCCCTGAGGTCTCTGGTCCCGACCCCCAGACGAGTGACCCCGCCCCTGAGGCACCTTCCGAATCCCTGGCCCAGCCCTCGGCTGAAGGAGACTTCTCCGTGGACTTTGAGAAGATCTACAAGTACCTGTCCTCCATCTCCCGCAGTTGCCAGGGCCCTGAACTTTCTGCAGCCGGTGAGGATAATGGGCAGGGGCTGAGAGGCGGAGTCCTAGGCAGCAAGCCCCGCCCTCCCCTAACTCCTCTCCTTTCCCTGCGTTACCAGAGTCAGCCGTGGTCCTTGACCTGCTCCTGGCCCTTCCGGAGGAGCTGACCCGCCTGCCCTGTGCCGCCCTGGTTAAACATATGTCAGATGTTTACGCGCGCCTGACGGCCCCCCAGCCAGACCCCCAGCCAGACCCAGCTGGTGAGAGCCTGGGGCCCGGAGCTGAGAATGGTGGGGCAAGTCTCCAGGGGCAGGAGGAGGCCAGCCAGGCCAGGCCCCGGGCCCCTGAGAATGCTGGGCCCAGTGAACCAAGATCTGCTTGGCAAGCAGCTGGGGTCTGCCCCCTGAACCCGTTCCTGGTGCCCCTGGAATTTCTGGGCCAGGCAGCCAGCCTTGCAAGGTGAAAGGACACACCAGACGTCTGCGAGCCCCCAGCCCTCAGTCCTGCCTAGGCTGGCACTGGGTTGTCATGAGTCGTGGTGGAAGGTACCAGACACGGTGGACGTTCTGGGGGGGCTTTTAAGATGGACTGATCCGGTGGGGCTTTCCGCAGCCACAGACTGAGGTGGGGGCGGCCAGGCAGGCTTGGCTAAAGCCAGTGTCACATCCAACACCCCCCCCCCCCCAGCTCCTGTCTCTCCTGACATCCTGTAACCTATGTTCTGTAACTGTGAGTAAAGTTCTTGTCAACCTGCCTTGCTCCCTTTGTTCTGTTCGGTAAAGATGGGGGTGGAGGCCCAAAGTGCCAGAAGCCGAAGCCAGAGGCACAAGTGCCAGAGCTGGGGCCAGGGACCGAATCAGGGGACATGCGGGGAGGAAGGCCAGGCCTCACTAAAGTCTGCTGCGACCAGGTCTGGTTCAATGCCACCTAGAGTGACCTTGGGCTGGCCGGGAGAGGGCCTTTTGGTGACGGTATGGAGGATAGAGGCCTGATCCTGACAGGTGTCTGTGAGAGGTTTCTAGAGCAGGTGACCTCCCATCAAACAGGAAAGGGAGGAGCCAGGCTGAGGGGGCAGTGCTGGGCAGGGGCCTCCTGTGGCTGGAGGGGTAGGGCCGGGCATCCCTCAGGTGGCCTTAGGGAAGCAAGGAGCGGGGAGCGGAGCTGGAGGGGCATCAGGAGCAGGGAAGGAGGCGCTGGGCTCAGTAGACTTCTGGCCTTGGCCTCCGGGTCCCCCTTCATCAGCCTGCCTGGGGTTGTAGATTGAGGAACGGGTTGGGGAGAGCATAGCAGGGGAACCAAGCATCCTCCCCCAGCACTGCCCCCCCCCCCCCCCCCCCCCCCCCCCCCCCCCCCCCCCCCCCCCCCCGCAGCCTAACTAGTCCTCTGTAGTCCTCTGGGAGCTGGTAAATTTTGTTCGCAGAGCCCGTGCATTCACACAGCCTTCCTTTTATAGAAGCGCTCGCTGCTCCCCACACACATTGCACACGGCTCCCCCGGGCCACAAACACAGCTCCCAGGCGGGCGAGGAGCAGAGCCAGCCCATTCCGAGCCGCCAGCCCCATGGTTCCCAGAGTGCGCGTGTGCATGGTGGGCAGGAGGGACCAGGCTCAGAAGCGTCTGGGGTCGCAGGTGTGGTCGCTGCCAGATCCTGCCACCACTTGGTGACACCCTCCGGCTCCCCGCCCCAGCCAACTCCGTTTATTCCGTAGCCTCCAGTGCCTTCAAGTCAAGGGAAAGAAGGGGGGTGGGTCTTGGCTATGCATGGAGCTGGTGGGATCCAGTTGCCCCCAGAATGCGGTCTGGTTGCCTTGGCAGCACGGGGAAGCCATTAAGAGCAGGTGGAAGTCAGACCTGGGTTCAAATTCCAGGCTCTTAGTACAGGCTGGTCACTCAGGCTGCCTGGACCTTCGTCCCCTACCTATAGAACAGGGATGCTAACAGGCCTCACTCTGGGTCCTGAAGAAGGAACAGGTCATGCGCAGGATGCACTAACTCACCCGCGGCTTGGCATGTAGTAAGCGCTCAATAATAGCTTTTATTTTCACCAATGGCTCAGGGGCTGGGAGGAGGGAGAAGGCATGGGAAAGGCCATGGCAGGGGTGGCAGAAGGGAGCCGGGGGAAGTGGCAGGAGCGCCAATGCGTGGCAGAGGTGGTGACTGAGGGAGGGGCGCTGACCTGTCCCGCGGCCCGGGCTGCAGCGGGAAAGAACCTGCCCGCTCTCTCCTCCCACCAAAGGCGCCGCGCATCCTGGACACAGCAGCCGCTGTTGCCGACAGGTGTCGGTGTCGGTCTCCGGGGCAGGCCGCGCAGGGCAGACGGGCCCAGGAGAGCTCAACACTTAAGGAGAGTCGGGGTCGGGTTGGGGTTGGAGTTTGGAAGGCCAGACCACGGGGGGGGGGGGGGGCCCGGGGGTTCCCCGCATCCAGGAATGGACAAGACACTCATGCTCGGCGGCAGGGCAATAGCGGAGCCACCCATACGCCTTGGGGTGGGGGAGGGGTCCTCTTCCCAGTCGGGGACCAGCCGGGCGGGTGTCATGGAGCAAGGACGGGGCAGGATAAAGGCACGAAGTGGGGCTCCGGCCAGGCCGGGAGGAAAGATGGGAGGGATCTGAGGGGGAGGAGCTGGACTTCTAACGCCCTCCCGCCTCGGGCTAGGATCTGGGGTGGGATCCTGAGCGCCATCCCGGCCAGGCGGCGCCCCCGTCGGGTCGGGCCTCGGAGAGGAGCCCCGCTCGGCTCAGACCAGCGCGTAGTCGAACTGCCCGCGCTCGAGCGCCTCCTTGTGGTCGGTCCAGGACGAGGCGGGCATGCGGCTGTAGGGGTCGAGCAGGATGCGCACGCAGCGCACCATCAGCAGCACCAGCACCACGAGCAGGCAGAGTACGAAGGCGAACACCGTGCGCTGCTCCGCGTCCAGACCCGCGCCCACCGGGGGCCCCGTCGAGGGCGGCAGCGGCTCGGGGGACAGCGTCCACGTCGCACTCATGGCTCACATCGCCGCGCGCCCTGCGGAGGAGGAGCCCGCCGGGGGCGCGGGGATGAGGCTGCGCCTTCCCACCCCTGCGCCGCCCCCTCCTGCTACCGCCCCCTGACCTTGCCGAGATCCAGCCCCCGCCCGGGCCTCCGTCCCCCGGCTACGCCCAAGCCCAGGCTCCGGGCACGCCGCCACAGGCACTCGGGGACCCAACTCCGGTCGTGCGCGCAGGTGGGGGTGCTGAGTGGGGAGAGGGAGCCTGGGCGCGGCCGGCCCGCGTACAACAGGTGCGAACGCACTGCCGGGGCGGCGCGACGAAACCCTGTCCCCCGCCCCGCTCCCTTTGTTCCCGGCGTCCCGGGGACCCCTCCCCCACCGCCCCCGCCCCGCCGCGCCCCTCACCCTGGCCTGGACCGGGACGGGAGCCGAGCGTCCGGCGGCTGCGCTCTCTTCCGGGACCCGCGCCGGCTCGCTCTCGCCCTCTCTCCCGCGGCAGTAGCGGCGG
>NC_043711.1:5449301-5465573 GCF_006229205.1 Suricata suricatta | reverse complement strand
CCCATCCCGACAAGCACCCCAGGCAGCCCCAGCCCGACTTCGACACCTGTCTATGCGACAGACCCCCTCAACCAGACGTCCTGTTTGGGGATCCCAATGCCCCCCGCAAAATCACTCATACTGGCGCTCAAGCTCCTCTAGCGCTAGGGACCCCAGCCCTCCGAGATCCCAGCCCGGCCTCGGAGAAGCTCCCCAGCTCTTGCGGAGAGGACTCCCTCGCCAGGGAGACAGGGTCCTAAACAGGCAAGGTCTAGGGCTGCAATTCCTTTAGCAACCTTGACCACCTCCTGTGACCACCTGGCCAGCTCTCGCCACCCATCCTCAGCCCCAGGTGCCCCCCACCCCAGTGACAAACACCTCGGACCACCCAAGTTGCTCTCCTGCACCTTGGCATTTTATTTCCAAATCTCAGGCATATATACAGGATAGTAAGGGAACTGTTAAAAAACGGAGCCAAAATGGCCTGGCTGGAACAGCCGGTAGGCTAGTCTGAGCGGCAGGGACTTGCCGTCCTGCCCCCTGTAGTCCCTGGGCCAGGGGGCGGGGTCCTTCTGGCACCATGTGGCCTGTGCACTGCGTTGACGCTGCCCAGCAGCCCCCAGGGCACAGGGGCCCACCCGGTGAGGGGCAGCGCCCCTGCTCATCGACCTGCCCTTCCCCATCCCGCTGGTTTTGTGGCGGTCCAGGTAGAGATACGGCAGTCCTCGCTTCCCCAGAGGTCTGGCTGCGACAGGCAGACACCAGTCCTCTGTGTGACTACTGCGTGCTGACCCAGCCTAGAAGCCTCTGCTCGTGGCCGCCACGCTCAGAGGACCTGCTCCGTGCTGGACGCCGACATGTCCAGGAGCCGCCAGGCCGCGTAGGGGTTGAGCTCGTCCTGGTCCCGACACAGTGCCCACACGTACAGCATGCGCAGCACCTTGTCCTGCGGAGGCGTGGAAGGTGAGGGCCGGACGAGGGGCTGTGCAAGGGGCAGGCAGGACACAGAGGGGATGCTGGGAGGGACCGTCAGCCTGGGTCTGGGGTCCAGAGGCCACAGCTCCGGCCTTCACGAGCCAGGCGAGTCAGTCCCCACCCCCACTGGCACTGCCCAGGGTGCCAGACTTCTCGAGACACCAGCCTGCTGTTCTCGCACAGTCACAGCACCTCCCAGCTGAGTCGGTACGAGGTGGCTGGACACACGGGCCACCCTCCCTCACTCACCGGGTCGCCCTCCACCACCTCGCCTTTGGGGTTCTTGATCACCATCACCAGCTGGGCCTGGAAGGTGATGATCAGCACAGGCCCCTGCTCCATCATCTTGCCCATGGCCAGCTGCAGGGGGAGGACGGGCAGGCAGGCTTCAGAGAGCGGCCCCACCCCTTCCCTGACACTGGCCTTAGGGCTGGCGCAGGCCCTTGCTTCCCAGGAGGCGGCCCTGGCCACTCCTCTTGCCCAGAAGGACCCATCGGAGGAGCTGCCTGTCCCCGGGGAGGGGTTTCCCCACAGGACCCTTGCCAATGTGAGCCAGAGTCTGAACTAAGAATCCACGCAGCCTCCCCCGACCCCAGTGGCTTCTTGTAACCCAGGCCAGGGCTGGGTGGGCACGCAAGGCCGCACGGAGGAGCCAATCCTGCACAAGGCAGGGGGAGGAGAAACCGGCGGTCACGCCTTCAGCTCTGCGAAGGGACACGGCTCTTGCCCTTCCGGTGAAGGCACAGGGACAGCACTGCCTCTGGGGGCCTGGAGCTCCGGGCAGCAGCACCCCCGCGTCCACCACCCGCCCAAGAATTCTCCCTCCACAGGCTTATGGGAACCCTCTTCCAAAAGGGACTCTCGAGGTCATTTCACCCCAGGAACTGCCCAGGCCACAGCTCCCCCAGGGACAGGGCACTCACCACCTCCCCTGGGGGGTCCTCTGACTAGCAACCCCGCCCCCCAAGAAGAGACACTCACATCGATGTTGTCGATGTCCAGGATGCGGGAGTGGAACTGCAGGCCCAGCGCCTTGGCCTGCTGGATGGGGTGGGCCAGCTGACTGTAGGTCTGAGGGGAGAAGCCAGACACAGCCCTGCAGCCAGGCCCGTGAGTGCGAGCCCCACCGAGGTGCCACCGTGACCCCGCCGGCGAGCCCGGGGGCTGCGTACGCCCTCTTGGGAAACCCTCCCGCAGGTGGGCTCACTGCCCTATCCCGGGCCTTCTGCGCCTGCACCTTCCAGAAACAGCTGCTGGCGCCTGCGTGTGCTCTGCCAGGAGGGGCAGATGCCAGGAGCACAGGTCCAAGCCAGGAGGCCAGTGCCACCCATTTGCTGGCCCGAATCACACCCCCCTTGTTATAAAGACAGCGCTGCATCGAGACTCCCAAACAGAAGTCGTATTAATCAGTAAAGTAGGTAATTTTCCTGCAACAGGATCTGAAATACATGCCAGGAGGGAAGTTGAGGCCTCTCTGGCCCATCCTGGACTTTCCCATTTCACCACACTCTGAATCTTGGCCTGGAATCAAACGCGTTTTCTAGGATTTGCCCTAACCCGCAGCCGCTCTGAGATGACCTCCCTCAGTCGGCCTCCTCCTCACTGACCGGCTCCGATGGGAGGCTGCTGGCCACAGGCAGCCCCTTACTTCCCACGGGGTGGTGACACTCCGAGGGACACCTCCAGCCCCCGGGGCCTGCTCCCAGCCCTGGGCATGCGTGCCACCTTGCACCTTTTCGCTGGTGGCTTCTCTGGACTCAGCAGCTACACTGGAAGCCATTCCAGTAACTCTTACTTCTTATGGAAATAACTAATCTAACAAGAAAAAAAATGGTGCCAATCCCATTTCCTGTGCGGTTCTTAAAAATGGCACTTAAGAAACACCTCTGGGGGCTCCTGGGTGGCTCAGTTGGTTGAGCAGCCAACTTTAGCTCAGGTCATGGGTTCAAGCCCTGCTTCAGGCTCTGTGCTCATGGCTTGGAGCCTGGAGCGGGCTTCAGATTCTGCGCCTCCCTCTCTCTGCCCCTCCCCCTCTTACACTTTCTCTCTCTTAGATAAACATATAAATAAATAAATACGTGAGCCTGGGTGCATACACACACGCGCGTGCACACACACACACTCCTCCGTAAGAGCACCTGCAGTGTCAGGTGCATTTCCAGGGGCCCCAGCAGCTCTCTGGCAGAGATAATCAGCCACAGCCTAATGGTCCTAAAGCATTAAAAAAAAAAAAAAAAAAAAAAAAGAAAAAAAAAACCCACACCACCACACACTCCTAAATGCCTGCTGGATTAGTCACCATGCAGGGGAGTATTAAAAAAAAAAAAAATCTGACATCTTCTCCTCTGCTTTCTCCAAGTTGTTTGTGAGCTGGAAGCAGAATAGATCAGCCAAAAAAGGCTCTGGATTACTCAACAGAAATTCGCTACAGAAAAACTCATGAAGACACAGGTCAGGGAGCGAGCAGGGTGAGTCGAGGTGGCCGACAGAGCCCTGCGGGTGGCTGCCAGGACCAGGCGGACAGGGTGTGCTCCCGGGGACAGCTGACCCGGGTCGGCAGCTGGGGACCCTGAGCAGGACACACGGCTCCTCCCCGTGCGGGAAATCTTATCACCGTCTGTTTTGATCTGTGTTTCGGGAACTCAAAGTGAGAACAGCTGTGATGAGTTCAGCCAGTGCTTCATGCGTCCTGGAGCGCTGCGTCTGCTCGCACTGTACCCACACGACGCGTGTGACATGGCCAGGGGATGGGAGGTGGCGCGCGCCCACCGCCGCCACGTGAGGCCCCTGCCTGTGGCCCCTGCTGAGGGAAGGTCACAGACACCCCCTCCCAAACTGTTCATGGTCCCTTTCTGCCCAGCCCCTGACCCCCGGGGCCCCCCTACAGCCAGGACACCAGGCCCTGTCACCCCTTCCTGACTCTGCCCAAACAGACCTCCCAACCGATTCTTTTTAGGCCTAAATAAAAAAAGTAAAAAAAAAGGAAGTACTCACAGCTTCATAGCACCAATCTTTGAGGATCTCAAGCTCTCCAGAAATCATGGCCTAAAAAGGGAAAAACAAACAAAAATAAGCTCGAAACTAAGAGGGGGCTGTCCAGGCCGGAGGCCCTGCCCCACAGGCTCAGCTGGGAAGCAGGGGCATCGGCTTGGGCCACAGCAACGGATGCCCCTCCCCAGGCCCTGGGGACCAAGGGCCTGCGTGTGTGACCCCTGGCAGCCCAGGGTGGCCGCGAGGGCCCCGTGTGCGGCGGAGGAAGGCGGCAGCGTGCCGGGCTCAGCTGGGCCGGGAAGCAGAGCCAAGAAGCAGGCGCACCCACCTGCACCTGCACTGGGGCCAGGACTTCAGGACGGGCAGGAGGGGCCCCAGGGCAGCCCCCTAAGGTGCCACAGAAGACACCTCCACAGGAACTTGGGAGGCGAGGGAGGAGCCCAGGGCCAGAGGGAGAAAGAAAAGTAGGGGCAGGCTGGGGGTTGTGACGTCATCCCCCGTGTGCTGGAGCTGCTTTTTTTTTTTTATAATGTTTTTATTTACTTTTGAGAGAGAAAGAGACAGCGCAAACAGGGGAGGATCAGAGAGAAGGAGACACAGAAGCCGAAGCAGCTCCAGGCTCTGAGCTAGCTGTCAGCACGGAGCCTGACACGGGGCTCAAACCCACGAACCGTGAGATCGTGACCTGAGCCGAAGTCGAATGCTTAACCGACTGAGTCACCCAGGCGCCCCTGGGGCTGCTGCTTTAAGGGAGCGCCCCTCTCTACCTTCTCCTGGCCCTGCCTGCAGTGGTGTGGGAAATAGGAGGGGACCACAGGGAGGCCCAGGGGATGGAAAGGCGGGGGTGTGTGGGGGGGTGCGGGGCCTTTCTGTGATCTCATCAGGCCCTTCCACAGGCCTGGCAGAGGCCCAGGTTCGGGCCACAACCCAGGGCGAGAGGAGCAGATGTGGCGGGGGGGGGAGTCACCCGTGAGCAGGGCCCTGCGCAGTGTGGGCTGGGGCGGGGTCTCGAGCAAGCCACCCCCTCCTCATCTGTGAACTGGAAGATGGGATTCGGGATCCCCACAGAGAGGGGACCTGGCCCTGGGAGACGCAGCCGCGGCCCCGGGCAGCCGCTCCCTTAGGCTCGAGGGAGCTGCTTCACGCACATCACGAGGGAGACCAGACGGGGGGCTCCAGGCCGGGCGTCGGGGAGCCAGGAGCTGCTGCCAGGCCTCGTGGAAGGGAACCTGGGTGCCTTCGCAGAGATGCGTGACTAAGGGGCACGTGTGGGGCACGAGGCCTCTGAAGGCCGAGATCTCTGCCCCCGGCGGCAGTTTCCATCCGGCCACAGCCCTGGTGACATGTGCAGCGGTGGCTCGGGAGCCCAGGGTGCCGGGCGGCAGGCAGGCCGAGAGGACGTGCCGGCCGGGCCGGGGCGCAGCACGCACCTCCAGGACGTTGGGGATGATGTCGCCCTCGCACTGCCGCAGGAACCGCTCCTTGTCGAAGGCGGGGTCGACCCGCAGGATCTCCGTGAGCACCTCGGACATCTCCGTCTTCGAGAACAGGCCCCCTGCAGGCACCGAGTCAGGATGGGGCCAGGGCCTGGCAGTCCCACTGCCAGCCCAGGTGGGAAGGACGGCCCGGGGGCAGCCCACTCACCCAGCAGGTCGGTGACCTTGTCCGTCAGGGTGCGGGACGCCCGGATGAGCACATTGTCGCTCTCGTCATACTTCATCTTCATCTCGAAGAACCCTGCCAGGACGTGGGCTGGGGTCGGGGTCCCTTCCAGAAAGACACCCCTACTCCATGACTCCCAGGGGCTCCCTGGGGCCTGTGGGAGGCCCACTCCCCGTGCAGGCGTGGTAAGCGGGGTGCTCTGAGCCGGCTTCCCAGGGGGTAGGCTGAGGGGCCGGGGCTCTCGCTACTAAGGAAACAGGCCTCTAGCGACCGTCACTGGACAAGGGACAAGGGTGTGGTGCGGCAGTGCTCTGGCTGGCACCTGGGAAGGCCCACCAGCCCTAGGAGGGAGCCTCTCACGGTGGCACCCACACCGAGCCACCAGGAAGGCAGCCTGGCCGCAATCCTGCACCTGCGGCAAGGATGGTGACCTGGCCCCTGCCCGCCAGCCGGACGTGCACCCGGCTGCCTGCGTGAGCAGAGCTGCCGGCCAGCCTTGCTCCGCTGCTCACTGGCCGGACGATCCTGCTGGAGTAGCGGGTCCTCTCTGATCCTGGTCTCCTCCTCTGTAAAGTGGGGGGTCTGGCTGGTGACCAGCGGGCGGGGAGCACTGAGTGTCCACTGTCATAGCTATGCTGTCAGCCGAGTCTCCGAGAAGCGCGCACTCACGATTAAACACCACGTTGTTGTCCCTGAAGTCTCTCCACTGCTGGTACCACTTGGAGTCCTTGTGCAGCACGACCCCCAGGGCCTCCCTGGGGAGACGGGGCAGCGGTGAGCAGCGGCGCCGCCGCGCAGCCCACCCGCCCCCCTGGCTGCAGGGAATGGGAACCCCGAGCAGAAACTCGAGAACGAGCTGACTTGGGTGGATGGTTCCCGGGGCGCTCGAACACGAACAGTGTGTGTCTGGGGGGCGGGGGGGGGGGGGGGCGCACTGGCCGCTCGGCCACCTACTCGGGCACCTACTCGTTGGCCTCGAACACCTTCTCTTCCTTGAACTTCTCTCCCGCAAACTCCTTCCTCTTCCTGAGGCGCTCTGGCCTCCGATACGGCCCGGTCTGCCCCAGCACGCTGTCGTCAATCTCCTTCTTCACAGACTCCACCCCCTGGAGGGAGGCAGCCGGGGGCGGGCGCTCAGGACCTTCCCGACACTGGGGGGCCTGTGTGCTTGTGCCCCGAGTCAGGGCAGTGTCTGCTGGGAACCCCCGTCCGAGGCCCGATGGCACTGCAGGGCCTCAGCTTCCCCCGGTCTCGAGGTCGCGTGGCCCCGAGCCCCCTGCCTGACTTCCCTCCACAGACCACAGGACTGCTCCGGATGGGTCCTGTTTTTCTTTGGCCGCACCCCTCGTCTCCCCCAACCTCGCCGCAGGGGCTCTGGCTGTGTTGAGCTAACCGTGCACACCTCCCCTCGGGAGGGCCTGCCTCTCCCCCCGTGGCCCTTCCCCTGTATTGCGTCGCTCGGGAACTGCTCATCCCCCTCCAGGTCCCCCAGACCCCTCAAGAGCAGGAATTTGGACTTTCTGTCCCGTGGCCCTGCGGGCACCAGAGGGCCCAGCACGTGGGAAGATTCAACAGGTGTTTCAGAATGAATCAGGACGTCAGGTGGCCCTGAGTACGACAGGTCCCTGGCTTCTAGACATAGGCTAAGGGTGTTAGTGGCTGGGAGGCTCTCCGTGCATTAACCTGCAGCGACTAGGGGCCGTGACTCGCCCAAGGCCACCCAGCCAGGAGCGGAGCGCGGTCCTGGGGCCCTGGGGGGCAGGGGGCAGGGGGGCCTGGCTCTCCAGGGCGGAGCTGGGCAGGGAGAACTCGGACTCCCGGACTCTGAGCAGGCCAGGCCGTGAGCCCCAGCCCGACCCACCTGGGACAGAGCTCTGAAGGCGGCAGTCCTGCCCAGCTTCTCGCCGCCCTTGGACACCGACTCGGCTGACTGCTTGGCAGTCTTGGCGGCCTCCTCCACGCTCTCCTTGATCCTCCGGCCAAGGTCGCTTTTACCGACTTCATCGAGACTCTACTGAGACAAGGGGATGGGGGTGTTAGCACAGCAGCCCTTGGGGTCCACACAAGCAGCCCCGGAGCTAAGACCAGACCAGTCCTTCAAATGCCGGGAACAGACGCTCTGAACTCGTCTGGCCTGTGGGGCCCCGACACTCGGGTGCGCCACGCACGAGGTCTGCAGTGCTGGACCCCTGGGCTCCAGGCTGGACACCAGGTCAACTGGGCTCTCCCCGGAATGGGCATGAGCAGCAGCTTGGGGGTAAAAGGTCCAAGGAGCCTGTGCCCAATGCTGGGCTGGCCTCGAATCCTTGCAGGCAGCTTAGAACAGGGCAGAGCCCTGCCCCTCACCTGCCCAGAACAAAGCAAAACAGGCAAAAAAATCAAGCCCCTGCCATCCCCCCACACCCCCCGCCCCTTCTCCCCTCACCAGGGGCCAAGCAGCCCTTCCCTGTTTTGGGCAGGATGAAAAGTCACTGGCCCTTCCGTCTCTGCTAGTGGCACGGATGCGTGAAGGCATCTAGTGCCAGCTGCAGGGCACGCCGGTTGGCCGGACTTGGCCCTCCGTTCTGGGGGGCGCCGTACATCCCGACTCCGGAAGCCGCCCGGCCAGGCTGGCTCTCCACGGGCTCGCCACCCACGCGTGCTCCTCCTCAGTGCCAAGTCACGCCCTACCCAGGCGCCAGCTCTGCCCGAGGCTTCCAGCACTGCTCTCCTCCCAGAGGCAAGCAGCAGATGGCCTGGGGGGGCGGGGGGGGGGGACCATTACCTCCTTCACTGTGCCTGTGATCTCCCCCAGCTTCTTCCTGATCACCTCGCTCGTCCGCACGGTTTCGGATTCAATGCTTTTCTGTGGGAGAGAGGTTGTTTTTCTCTGTCACCACATAGCAGCGGTCTTACAGGAAGCATGTTCTGAGCAGTACCTCCCCCTCCCCCTCTGCCCGGCCTGCCTGACCACCCCAACCCCCTCCCCACCCCAGGGCCCCTCCCAGCCCCCCACAGCCTTGCTTTGGGGAGCAGCTGGGGGCTGACAAATGGCGGCCCCCGAGGCCCAGCCCTGGTTACAGTCTCTCGCTAGGTGCAGGGGTGATCTTGCCCCTCGCCCACCTCATCCACATTGTGCTGCCCCTCGCTCTGCACCCCTGCAGCTGCAAACGCTGCTGGATCGCCCACAACCACAGTCCCACCCACCTCAGCTTGCTCTGCCCCCAACACCCCTCAGCCCCCAATACCCCTCAGCCCGTGCCTCTTCCTTCCTGGAAAGACAGGTGCTCAGCCATCTGGTTGAATCCCTCACAGGCCCTCTGAGGGCACAGGCCTCGCCCGTGGCCTGGGAGGGGAGGCCAACAGAACAAGCAACTATGGGACCTGGAGCGGGGGCCTACTGGTAAGACAAGTGGGTGCCCCCAGCTCGCAGAGCCTGCATGTGGCCGTGGCTACCTGACCCACTGGGCGTGGTGAGTGCCTGCAGGCCACCCTGTAAAGACACACAGGCGGCAATTAACAGTCACACCAGCGCCGTCGCCCTCTTGCCACCTGCTGCTCTCAGAGGGCCACAACCGGCTCTCAGGAGCAGTGGATCTCACACCTATGGCTCAAGGGGTCACCCGGGGGGCCGGCGCAGCTGCACCCCGACCCAGCAGGTCGGGGAGGGCGCCGAGACTCTGCGTCTCTCACAAGCTTCCAGAAGAAGCTGGTGCTGCTGGTGTGCAGAGGACGCCGCTCAGTCTCGCTGCAGAAGCTGGGGGGGGGGGGGCTGGCGCCTGACTCTGTCCCCTCACCCCCCGTGGGCAGTGAGTGACGTCACATCCCCCCCTGCTGCGCTGGCTCTGTGAGGAAGCAAAGGGCTCACGTATTTCCTCCGGGCCTCCTGGAGCGCGTCGGACTCCTCCAGCTTTCGGGCCTCGTCACGGAACTTCTTTATGCTTTCTTTCATTTCTTTGTTTTTGGCTAATTCTTGTTTGATATTATCTAGCAAGCCAGAGAGAAAGCCTTTCCTGTTTCCAGAAGAATAGGATTTGGACTGGAAAGAACGTAAAAGAAATAAAGGCTTTTTACTTTCTCCCCCTGTTGCTCATACAGGTTTCACAATGAACAGCTACCTCCGTTATGAGCTACAGAAGTTAAGTTAAAAAACATCAGGTTTGGGCCCCACGTCAGGCTCTATGCTGACAGCTAGCTCAGAGCCTGGAGCCTGTCTTTGGATTCTGTGTCTCTCTGACCCTCCCCTCCTCACACAGTCTCGCTCTCAAAAATAAACAAAACATTAAAAAAAAAAAAAGCATCAGGTGAGGGGCACCTGGGTGGCTCAGTCGATTTAACTGTCCCAACTCTTGATTTCGGCTCAGGTCACGGTCTCATGGTTCATGAGCTCAAGCCCCATATCCGACTCTGTGCTGACAGCAAGGTGCTTACTGGGGATTTTCTCTCTCCTCATCTCTCTGCTCCTACCCAGACTGTGCTCTCTCTCAAAATAAATAAACTTAAAGAAAAAAAAAAGACACAGAGGAAACTCAAATGCCTATTACTAAGCCGGAGAAGCTGGTCTGAAGAGACTCCAGGCGGCATGATCCCTACTCTAGGACATTCTGGAAAAGCTGAAACCAGTACAAGGATCCATAGTTGTCAGGGGTTGGGGGAGATGAATGGGCAGAGCAAAGAGAAGTTTCCAGTCAGTGAGACTACTCTGTCCAAACCCAGGGAATGAGGGCCCAGCGGGAACATGACCTCAGCTGCTAATAATGTATCAATTCCTGCTGCCAGCACAACCTCGGCTGCTAATAATGTATCAATTCCGGCTCACCAGCTGAAACAAACCTGCCACACACATGGCAGGCACCATGGGGGAAAAGCAGGCTCAGGAGAGAGGAGATGGGGGAAAGGAGGCTGATGAGAACTCTCTGTACTTCCTGCTCGATTTTTCTGTACATCTAAAAGTGCTCAAAAGAATAAAGTCTATTAAAAACAAAACAAAGTGCCAGGCTCCTTCTCCAACAGATCCAGGCGCAGTTTGGAATTCTCACGGAGATTCAAACAGGCTCGTCCAAGGCCAAGAGTAAGACCCAAAGGGGCCCCTGGCCCAGGATTCAGCTGAAAGGATTCTGTGGTCCCGTATCCGGAAGAAGCTGGCACAGGGCCCCACCCCCTGGGCTTCTGGGGTTGGATACCTTCTTCTTTTGGGGCCACTCTCAAGTCCCACATTGGAACTCACATGTCACCCCAGGCTGGGCACAAACCTCCCTCGTCAACCCACAGGATCCCTGCCACCCAGAGCCTAACTAGCTCAGGGTTTCCCCTCATAGGAAAACCCAACACACCCAGAAAGTCAGGGCCTAGGGAGGCCAGGAGCAAGGCCACGGCCCCTCTGCAGGCACAAGAATCAGCGTCATACACTGCCTGAGACATAGCCTTCAGGGTCACACCGAGCCCGGCTTGGATCCCCGCTTCCCCACCATGGCGAGAGGGGGCTCTGAAAAGAGAATGCTTAGAGAAGCAGGCGAGCCGTGAGCAGGTGCAGCGCGGTGGCCGGGCCCACATGGCCGGCCTTCCTCTGGGGGGGGGGGGGGGGAGTCTCCGTTCTAAGACTGTGTGGGACGGCGCCACCTCGAAGCCGCCCCCCCTCCTGCTCCAGGGCCGCACACAGAGGTGGTGGCTAAGAGGAAGACCACAGCACCCGCGCCACGCCCACAAAGGCTCAAGGCCCGTGAGCGAGACACAGCTGGCTGAGAGGAGACCCGGGGGAGAGGGGGGTGCACGCCGCCCCTGTGTGGGGATGTGCGGAGGTAGATCTGGTTTGGGGCTTTCAACAGAAAGCAGCACGGTTGGAGGCAACTGATGGGGAGGACAGAAGCTCGGGAAAATGCCGTCTGTGAGGAACAACAGAAACGGAAAACGGAGCCCCCGAGATGAGAGGACTCCGCTCAAATGCCTGGAGGGCTGTCACCCAGAGAAAAGGGAGGAGCCATAGGGAGCCGGGTTTGAGCCGAGTACAGGGATGCCTCTCCAGCCACGAGAGCTGAGCCGGCATCCACTTTGTCAGCAGGAGTTCCGCCCCGGTAATGCCACACATTTGCCAGGATCCCGAGAGCACCCGCACGCTGGGCTCTGTGACCCCGAAGGCCTTGGGTGTGGAAAGCCAATCAGCTGCCCTTGCCAGTGGGGACAACCCCTGTCTCCTGCCCACCAGGCCTGATCTTGCAGACTTTCTCCTCCTCTCTGACTGCTGTCGTCCAGAGTCACTCACCAGAGGCAGCTCTCCACCGGGCTGGCGTATCTGATAGGTGCCACCGCGCAGTGGCATCAGGTTGTGGCTGGACAACAGCTGGACTCCACTGCTGAGACATCGCTAATCAGGGGAGAAAAGAGAAAGGTCCATTCAGGTAAGGTCACCAGGAAGTAAGCAAGCCACACTAAAAAATAGGGGTCGCCCAAGACTCATTTGCTGATTTTTTAAAATATTTATTTTTGAGAGAGTGAGAGAGAGACAGAAGTGTGAGCAGGAGAGCGGGAGACATGGAGGGAGACAGAATCATCCGAAGCAGGCTCCAGGCTCTGAGCTGTCAGCACAGAGCCAGACGTGGGGCTCGAACTCACGAACTGTGAGACCATGACCTGAGCTGACGTCAGCGCTTAACCAACTGAGCCCCCCAGGCGCCGCTATTCCTGTAGAGTAACTCCTGGGGCACCTGGCTGGCTCAGGCAGAAGAGGAGACTCCTGACTGATATCGGGGGTCATGAGTTTGAGGCCCACATTGGGAGTAGAGATAACTCAATAAACTTGTACGACCAAACCTGAGGCTGGTTCCCAACCAGTTTTGTGCCCAAATCCAAACACATGTAAATTCAATCTCTAAACACTTAAGAGACAAGTAGCCAAGAGAAAAAAACAATCAGCCTGGAGTCAAAGGCAGCTTCTTGGCTCCCCACACTTAGGATCCCTACAAGACACTGTCCTTCATCCAGAGTCCAGCACCGAAGGCACTTTGACCTAGGCTTTGGATCAGGTCAGCTTACACAACGAGCTGAGGCTGTGGGCAGGTTGCTTAACCTCTTTTTTTTTTTTTTTTAATATTTTATTTATTTTTTGCGAGACACAGAGAGACAGAGTATGAGCAGGGGAGAGGCAGAGAGAGATGGAGACACAGAATCTGAAACAGGCTCCAGGCTCTGAGCTGTCAGCACAGAGCCGGACGCGGGGCTCGAACCCACGAACCCTGAGATCACGACCTGAGCCGAAGTCGGAGCTTAACCGACTGAGCCACCCAGGTGCCCCGGCTTAACCTTTCTGAGGCCCAGTTTCCTAACCTGTGAAACCGCAACAAGCAGCAGCAACGTGAAGAACTCCTGCTTGCTGAGCGCGCTACACACGCTTTAACTCCCACCGCCCCCATGAGCTCCTGCTCTCAGCCAAGACGGGAACTACCTCCCGCACTTTCACACGGAGGGTTCGGAGGTGCGATGCGGGAAATGCTCTCGGCAGAGGACCTGGCACATCAACGCGAGCGGTGACTGTCACGGTACTTTGCCTCCTCCCGGCTGTTTCTCCGCTGGGCGCCGAAGCCACCGAGGCCACCGTGCACTCCCCGGTGCACGTGGAGTCTGGTCAGGAAGTGAGGGGCGATTCGCCGCCCGCCCGGCCCAGCGCACGGCCGCCTCGAACCCGGCACGCTCAGCCCCTCAACCACAAGCTTCGCTCCGGGACCCCGGCCCTGGCCTTGACCGACCCAAGGACCCAACCCCAAGCCTCCCGTCGAGCCCAAGGAAGGACCGAGGGGCCCAAAGGCCTGAGGAGAAAAAGGCCCTGGAGGTCGCGAGCTGGGAGCTCCCCAGGCACGCCCCCAGCCCCCACCCCGACCCCGCACGTCCCCTTACCTGCGGGCAGCGGCACCATCCTCCCCGCAGCGCCGCCGCCGCCATGTTGCTGGATCCCGTGTGACCTTCTTGCGACGCGGCCTGATGGCGTCATCCTTCGCGTCTATGCGGCGCGGCGTGGGTTTGGGAAAAGCCGCCCTTGGGGGAGGGGTTTCGTAGAGGAAACGGTCTCTGATTTGACAGGGTTCCCTTGGGGGCGGGGGCTTAGGCGTGGTCTGGCAGGGGGGCGGGACCTGAGGGCAAGATATCCCTCGAGGAGTAGGCCTCTGATAGGGCAGGATTTTGGAAGGCGGGGCAGGCGTCTTGACGTCACCCGAGGGCGGGCACTTTTTTGAGGCCGAGACTTATGGTTGGATAAGGTTACAAAGGGGCGGATGGTGAAGACGTGCATTCTGTCCCGTCTGGAGAGGTGATCACCCAGTCAGATCGTGCAAGGTTCTATTGTCCGGAAGGACGAGTAGAGCGACAGGCCACAGGGACCGGCTCGATTGGATTCTGACTGATTGACCCGCGGACCAGCCCAGTAGTGACTGACCCTGGCTCTCACTGACAGTAACCTGCAGTGACCGACCGACGGGCAAGCGAGCTGCTCTAAGAGCCAGAGTAAAGGAGCCCACTTTGTGCAGCACTTCGAGAAAGCGCCCGTTGGTCTCAGTCCAGAACAGGAAGATGAAGACCAGGCTGGGTGGAGGCCACTCTTCCATGGATCCCGCGTGAACTGACACACCTTGCCCCAAAGAAGAGGCCTTTGTCTTTTTAGCACTTAAGATACTATTTTCCATTTGGAGAATGTCGCCACCAAATGGCAGTACCTTTACATGGCCATGCAACCTGAGTCTAGGAGGGATGGGGAGCTGGTACCTTGGGGGAGTTAATGTACTGAAGACTTTTGAGTTATCACGAAACTGTGATAAGGTCTGTGGGACTTGAAAGGGAGGAACCGTAACACTTCCTGACTTCAGGGTAGGACAGATCCTCTGTCTCTCCACCTTGAGATGGGAGTAAGGGAAGAGGGAGAGCTTCTCCTCTGGCTTTGGTTTAAATGTCTTTACTCCAAGAAGAGCAAGCTAGTTAAGTGGCTGGGATATACAGGTTCGTTGCTGAGAAGACCTGGGCTTCTTCATTCTAGTTGAAGCCATGGAATTGGACAAGGGCACCAGGACTGTGTCAAATGGGCATATCAAGGGCCAAAAGTGGATGAAGTCGATGGGGCAGGACTGGTCAGCGGGTAGGAAGGGCACCTGGAGGGCCTCGGAGAAGGCAGGTAGGGCATGGAGTGTGAATGCTGCCCAGAACTCAGGCAAGAAAGGCCAGGCCAGACCTGTAGCCATTGTCCTTGGCATTGTGCACTATGGAGGTCCCTGCTGAGAACAGCAAGAGGGTTTTGGTTAGATGCTCGCTGTGGACACCAGATTTCAGTGGGTTGAGATTTCTTTTTTTACAGAGGTGTGCTGGAGCCAGCTTGCACTGGCTAGCGAGAGCTAATTGCCAAATTTTTAGGAATTTTGGAGCTAGTTTTTAAACACAGCCATTATTTAAAAGTTAATTGTAGGGGTGCCTGGGTGGCTCAGTAGGTTGAGCGTCCGACTTCGGCTCAGGTCATGATCTCATGGTTTGTGAGTTGAAGCCCTTCGATGGGCTCTGTGCAGACAGCTCGGAGCCTAGAGGCCACTTCGGATCCGTCTCCCTCTCTCACTCTGCCCCTCCCCCACTCGGGCTCTGTCTCTCTCTCTCTCTCTCAAAAATAAACAGTAAACAAATAATAAGTTAATTGTATAAACTTCTGATCAAGTGGATTATATTTAGACAAGTTATTAAATACTCAAAACTCAACACTTCCTTTTCTCTTTAAGTTTATTATTTCTTTTGAGAGAGAAAGAAAGAGAGAACGGGGGTGGGGCAGAGAGAATGGGAGAGAGAATCCCAAGCAGGCTCCAAACTTTCAGCACCAAGCCTGACTTGGGGCTTGAACCCAGGAACTGTGAGATCATGACCTGAGCTGATATCAAGACCCGGATGCTTAACCGACTGAGCCACCCAGGTGCCCCAAAACTCAACACTTCCTAATTATTTGTCCACATGTTGCTGTGCCATACTAGTGAGGGTATTTACATAGATCACATCTGTGTGCCGGAAATACTGTCACGTGTGCTGCTGTATCTTCTGCCAATTCCGTGCTCAGTGACGCCTCATGAGTAGCCATGAAATCAGCAGGGTGGGGATATTTACACCACAGGAATTGGCAAACACTTATCGATCAGGAGGGTTTGGTTTTGCTTGGAGGGCTAGTTATTAAATATTTAGCCAGCACATAGCGAGAGCCAGTGTGGGCACCTTGTAGGAAGCTTTGCTGTGTGCAAAAGGAGAAATGATGGCGGGGAGAGGAACATTCGGAAAGGAAGGAGGGTGCTTTCTTTGTTTCTCCACCTTTTCCTCTTAAAAAATCTAAAAGCTACCAATAAGTTGCAAGAATGGTATGATGAACACTCATGTACGCTTTGCCTAGATTATTTGTCTATTTAAAAAAAATTTTTTAACATTTATTTATTTTTGAGAGAGAGAGACACACAGAGTGTGAGCAGGAGAGGGTCAGTGGGAGAGGGAGACACAGAATCGGAAGCAGGCTCCAGGCTCTGAGCTAGCTGTCAGCACAGAGCCCGACGCGGGGCTCAAACCCACGAACTATGAGATCATGACCTGGGCTGAAGTTGGCCACTTAACAGACTGAGCCACCCTGGCGTCCCTGTTTATTTCTGAGAGAGAGAAACAGAAGGCAAGCGGCGGGGGGGGGGGGGGGGG
>NC_043711.1:5440655-5449201 GCF_006229205.1 Suricata suricatta | reverse complement strand
AGCCCCGCGTTGGGCTCTGTGCTGACAGCTCAGAGCCTGGAGCCTGCTTCAGATTCTGTGTCTCCCTCTCTCTCTGACCCTCCCCTGCTCGCACTGTCTCTGTCTCTCAAAAATAAATAAAAGACATAAAAAAAATTTTTTTTTAATTTAAAAAAAGAGCCTCTAGTTCTCACCGACCATAGGCTGCTAACCGTCTTCGGTGTTTTACCCATATGGGCATGGGTAACAGGCGGCCGGCTTCCGTCCAAGGGTGTAAGAGAGGGCCATGGGGCAGGAGTGACAAGTCTTTTGTAACCTAATCTCAGATGCGACAGCCCATCACATTTATCATATTCTGTTGCTTAAAAAGGACACGGTAGGTCCTGTCCACACTGCAGGGGAGAGAATCAGACAGGAGCGGGAATATAGAAGATGGGAACCAGGAGAGCCGAATTAGAGCCCCTCCCCCCTTGATAAGCGCTAGAGCAATTTGATTATCCTGCCTTCGGAGGGCGAGACTCGGTGGTCAGGGGCAACGCCCCCTTCATTTCATATAGTCCTACCATTACAGAACCTGGGGCCTGGGCTTAGAGATTTCCTTCTTGGCCTATGTGTGTTATCATTCTTTGTTACTGTTCCTTGAAAGCTCCTGGGATCAATCATATTTCCAGCTTCTACTCTGGAGAGCATTCGACATGATGAAAAGGGCCCTTCCCTCTGGGGTTTTCCTCCCCAAACCCATCACCCCAGTCCACCTGTGAGAAAAGCATCAGGCCGGGACCACCTGACGGAGAGTCTCTGCAGTTCCTGACCAGTTCTCCTCAGAACTGTCAAGGTCATAACACACCAGGAGGGTCTGAGGAGGAGTCCCAGCCAAGAGGAGGCTAAGGAGACGGGACGAAGTGACCACGTGTGACCTTGGACGGCCTCCTGGGACACAAAAGCACGCTCGTGAAAATTTGAAAAAATCTGGTGTGGGCTTAAGTTGACTAAAATGTATCATTTAATTGTAAAAAGTGTCCCATATCTTCCGCTAGGAGACATTAGGACTAGGGGAAAGGTTGTAGGATGTGTCAACTTTGCAATTTTTCTCTAACTCTTCTAAAAGGGAAGTTTAAAAAAAAAAGGGGGAGGGACGCCTGGGTGGCTCAGTCGGTTAAGCCTCCGACTTCGGCTCAGGTCAGATCTCATATTCGTGGGTTCGAGCCCCGCGTCAGGCTCTGTGCTGACAGCTAGCTCAGGGCCTGGAGCTGCTTCCGGTTCTGTGTCTCCTTCTCTCTCTGCCCCTCCCCCTCTCATGCTCTGTCTCTCTCTGTACCAAAAATAAATAAAACATTAAAAAAAATTTTTTTTAAAGGGAAGTTTATTAAAAAAAACCCTACTTATTATTTGTAATGTATAAACCTGGGTATACGAATTATTCTATTAATAATAACATTCACATTCTGTGTCCTGACTTCATATGAATAAATATGTACCTTTAATATATTCATCTTCCTGGGGCGCCTGGGTGGCTCAGTCGGTTGAGCATCCGATTTCACCTCAGGTCATGATCTCTCAGTTCATGAGTTCAAGCCCCGCATCAGGCTGTGTGCTAACAAACAGCTCAGAGGCTCGAGCCTGCTTTGCATTCTGTGTCTCCCCCTCTCTCTCTCCCTCCCCTGCTCATGCTGTCTCTCTGTCTGTCAAAAATAAATAAATGTTGATAAAATTTAAAAAATATATATATATATTCATCTTCCTAAAGATTATGGTATTCTCAATATAGGCATTAATGTAAAAAACAATGATCCATGTTTTTAAAAATGAATACACAGGTTAAGTCCGTTGAGCGTCTGACTTGGGGTCAGGTCATGATCTCGGGGTTCCTGAGTTCGAGCCCCGCATCCGGCTCTGGGCTGTCAGCACAGAGCCCACTTCATATCCTCGGTCTCCCTCTCTCTCGGACCCTCCCTTGCTTGTACGCTCTCTAACAGAAATAAACATTTGAAGAAAATAAGGAAATAAAAAATTAAATTTAACATTTAGAGCAGTTTTAGGTTCACAGCAAAATTGAGTGGAAAGTGGAGGAAGTTCCCATGTACCCTCTGTGGTCCCCACTGTCAGCGTGGCACCAGGGGGCCCCTTTGTCACAGTCAGTGAACGCACGCTGATACCTCATTACCATCCGGAGTCCGTGGTTTATTTACAAACACTTTTTAGGGGCGCCTGGGTGGCTCAGTCAGTTGGGTGTCTGACTTCAGCTCAGGTCATGATCTCACAGTCTCTGAGTTCGAGCCCCGCGTCGGGCTCTGTGCTGACAGCTCAGAGCCTGGAGCTGCTTCTTATTCTGTGTCTCCCTCTCTCTCTGCCCCTCCCCCGCTCACGCTCTGTCTCTGTCTCTCTCAAAAATAAATAAACATTAAAAAAATAAATTAAAACACTTTTTATGTTAGTTTATTTATTTATTTGTTTGAGAGAAAACGAACAAGTGGGGGAGGGGCAGAAAGAAGGAGAGAAAGAATCCCAAGCAGGCTCTGAATGGTCTGCGGTCTGCATGGAGCCCGATGCGGAGCTTGAACTCCCAAACCATGAGATCATGACCTGAGTCGGATGCTTAACTAGCTGAGCCCCCCAGGGGCCCCCAGAGTCCGTGCTTTACACTGGAGTTGACTCTATGGCTTTGGACAAATAGATAATGAACGTACCCATCACTGTATCACTGTGGTGCCATACGGAACATGTCCGTGCCATCAATGTCCCCTGGGCCCCGTCTGCTCATCTCCCCCGCCCTCCATCCCCTGCAGCCAGGGATCCTCTTACTGTCTGCACACGTTTGCCTTTTCCAGAATGTCACAGCATCGGAATCATACAGTGAGTAGCGTTTTCAGACTGGCTTCCCTCGCTTAGCGACAGGCCTTTGAGGTTCCTCTGTGTCTTTTCACAGCTGGAGAGCCCCTCCCTTTTTAGCGCTGAATAACATCCCTGTGTCTGGATGTCCCACGGTTCATCCATTCTCCCCCAGAAGGTTCTTCCAAGTCTGTGTGATTATGAATAGAGCTCCCACAAGCACCTGTGTGCAGGTTTGCGTGTGGCTGTTAAGTTTTCACCCCATTTGGGTTTCCGCCATGGAGTGTGACTGTTGGACAGATTACTTCTATTCTTAAACCCTCAGTTTGCCATAGTTTATTAAGTTCTCACTGCAATTACGTTTCTGCCAGTTTATTCTATTCTTTCTTTCTTTTTCTTTCTTCCTTCCTTTCTTTCTTTCTTTTTCTTTCTTTCTTTCTTTCTTTCTCTTTCTTCCTTTCTTCCTTCCTTCCTTCCTTTCTTTCTTTTTCTTTCTTTCTTTCTTTCTTTCTCTTTCTTTCTTCTTTCTTTCTTTCTTTTCTTTCTCTCTTTCTCTCCCTTCCTTCCTTCCTTCCTTCCTTCCTTCCTTCCTTCCTTCCTTCCTTCCTTCCTTCCTTTTTCTTTCTTTCTTTCTTTCTTTCTTTCTTTCTTTCTTTCTTTCTTTCTTTCTTTCTTTCTTTCGAGAGAGTGTGTGCGAGTAGGGGAGGGGCAGAGAGAGAGGAGACTGAGAATCTGAAGCAGGCTCCGGGTTCCTAGCTGTTGGCACAGGGCGTGACTTGGGGCTCGAACTCACGGACCACGAGATCACAATCTGAGCCGGAGTCAGACCGACTGAGCCACCCACGTGCCCCTTGGTATTATATTTTATGAAGCATATAGTTTTAATGCCTCCAACTTACTGTAATGTTTATCATCACATAATTACACTCTTTGTCTTTTTGCTCTACCTGGTATTTTTTTCTAGATCAATATTGCTGGCCAGATGATCTTCATTAACAATGCAAGCTGTGACTTATCAACCTCTTCTAGGCCAGGCTGTGCGCCAAGAGCTTCACAAGACTGATTTAGGAGGCGCTTTCTAGCTCAGAGGAGCCGAATGAGGGACTCCGCCATCTCCCCAAGCGGCTGGGGCTCGTGGGCAAAACCGGACAGGCCGCTGGCTTCACGGAGGCTGGCTGGGGACAAGAGAGGAGTTGGGGCGCCTGGGTGGCTCAGTCGGTTAAGCCTCCGGCTTCAGCTCAGGTCAGATCTCACTGTTCGTGGGTTCGAGCCCCGCATCAGGCTCTGTGCTGACAGCTAGCTCAGGGCCTGGAGCCTGCTTCCGGTTCTGTGTCTCCTTCTCTCTCTGCCCCTCCCCCTCTCATGCTCTGTCTCTCTCTGTATCAAAAATAAATAAAACATTAAAAACATTAAAAAAATAAAATAAAATAAAATAAAATAAAATATTAAAAAAAAAAAAAAGAGAGGAGCCTGGCACCCCTCCTGCTTCCTCCTCCCAACACCCCCCTCAACGGCTGTCCTGGGCTGGCTCTCATCCCAAGTTCACATGGGGACATTTTGACCCCCGCACCTCAGGATGTGACTGTTAGAAGATAAGGCCTGTGACGTGATCCCTGAGTTAGAATGCAGTTGTTAGGATGGATCCTAAGCCACGATGCCTGGGGTCCTTCTACCAAGAGGAGGTGGGGACACAGGCACGCACGTAGCTTTCGGCCACCGGAGGACACAGGTGAGCAGGTGGCCGTGTGCCAGCCAAGGAGAGAGGCCTCAGAAGCAGCGGGACCTGCCAACAGCTCGATCTCGGGCTCCCGGCCTTCAGCGTGGGGAGAAATACCGCCCCGTGTGCCAGCCGCCCCTCGCAAACCACAGCCACCCGGCGTCCTCGGCTGGGCTCGGGGCCCCTGCCCACGCCCAGCTGCCGCTGCCCACAGGCCTCCGCGCTCGGTCTGCCTCCTGTCTGGCTTCCGTCCCGCTCCCGCTCCCTGTTGGACCGGCTGGCTCTCTCCCCCGCTCCCGGTCTCCATCTCGAGGTGTAATAATAGCCGTTGGCACCGGTGGCTCGCCTCCTCTGTTCCAGACAGCGCGCCCAGCCCCCGGGAAGCGCCATCTTCCTTAGCACCCCCACCCCCACCCAGGGCGGATGCTGTCCTGAGCTCTCTGTTTGCAGAGGGGAAGGAAGGTGCTCACAGCCACCGGCAGCGGCAGAGAGAATGCGGCGGGGCCAGTTAGGGCACCGGCTGTCGCCCCGGATCATGGCGCAGACCCCTGGCCCCTGGGCAGTGCGGGGAGGGGGGGGCGCGTAGAAGGGAGAGCTGTGCGCGTGGCACCCGCTGGCTTCGCCTTAAAATCTCGGAAGCTGGCAGCGTTTCCCCCATTTCCTAAGGCCAGGAAGCAAAGCCCCCCAGAAGTGAAGCCGCGATGGGGGGGAAGGCGGCAGTATTCGCCAGAAGCCACAGAGAGCAGCTAGAGTCTAGAAGGCTTGCTGCAGGTGGGACAACCGGGCGGGGAGTGAGGACAGGGGTCCTTCAGGGCGAGGGAACAGCCTGGGGTCCTTCAGGGCGAGGGAACAGCCTGGGCCAGTGTCGGGACGCAAAGGGGCGTGGAGGGTGTCATGCAGTCAGTTTGCGTTGCAGGAAACTCCCTCTGGCTGCAGTGAGAAGGTCACTGAGGTCACCAGGAGAGACCATGGTGTCCCAAACCAGGTGGCGGCACGGGACTGCTGAGAGGCCAGGGGACAGGCTGCGCAGGGCGTGGCCATTGTGGAATGAATAGACCTGCCTGTTGGGTAAGGTGGGCGGCACCCCGCCGTCTGCACTCCAGGCGCTCCAACGCCACAGAGCGGGGCCCTTTGCTGGAGGTGACAGGTCCCCACCGCGCTGGGCCCACAGCGGTCGGGCCATCTGGAGGGGCTTCCGGCTTCTGCGGTGGCCCTTTGTTCCACGCCCCTTGGGCCCATGCCGCGTGGCCCTCCTCCTGGTCAGCGGGACACTCTCTCTCTCTTCGGAAGCCGATCTCTCTCCTCGATATTATTTGCACTCATCAGAGTTATGGGCGGAATGGTCAGTAGGCAGCAGGTGCCCAGCCTGGGAGGCAAGCAGGCCTTTCACAGACCCGGGCCCAACCTGTTAGCACAGCGGACGCACCTGTCCACTAAGTGCCTAGGAGCCCAGTGCTCTGGGCGCCCTTGCAAATAACATGCTTCAGTTTCTTTTAAAATTAGAAGGAAAGAGGTGCCTTGGTGGCTCTGTCGGTTAAGTGTCTGACTGTCGATTTCGGCTCAGATCATGATCTCGCAGCTTGTGAGATCAAGCCCAGAGTCGGGCTCTGTGCTGACAGCACGGAGCCTGCTTGGGATTCTTTCTCCATCTCTCAAAAGAAATAAATAAATAAACATTTAAAAAAATTAGAAGGAAAAATACCCAGGGCACCTGGGTGGCTCAGTTGGTTAAGCATCCGGCTCTTGGTTTGGCCTATTAGGGCATGGTCTCAGTTTCATGGGTTCGAGCCCCGCATCCGGTTCTGTGCTGACAGCATGGAGCCTGCTTTGGATTCTCGGTCTCCCCCTCTCTCTGCCCTTTTCCCAATTGCACTGTCTCTGTCGCTCTCAAAATAAATAAACTTAAAAAAAATTTAGGGGCACCTGGGTGGCTCAGTCAGTTAAGCGTCCGACTTCGGCTCAGGTCATGATCACACGGTCTGTGAGTTCAAGCCCCACATCAGGCTCTGTGCTGACAGTTCAGAGCCTGGAGGCTGCTTTAGATTATGTATCTCCTTCTCTCTCTGCCTCTCCCCTGTCAAGCTCTGTCTCTTTCTGTCTCAAAACTAAATAAATGTTAAAAATTTTTAAAAGAAACAAAAAACCATTTTTTTAAAAAAGGAAAAATCCCCATAATCTAGTCTTTATATTATATTCACCTTTATGCCCCAACTCAGTTGTAAAATTTAAAAAAAGTCTTTTAAGTTTTTAAAAAAAATTTTTTTTCATGTTTTATTTATTTTTGAGACAGAGAGAGAGCATGAGCAGGGAGGGGCAGAGAGAGAGGGAGACACAGAATCTGAAGCAGGCTCCAGGCTCTGAGCTAGCTGTCAGCACAGAGCCTGACGCGGGGCTCAAACCCACGAATGTGAGATCATGACCTGAGCCGAAGTCGGGCGCTCAACCCACTGAGCCACCCAGGCGCCCCTCTTTTAAGTTTTTTATTTATTTTGAGAGAGACAGAATGAGCAGGGGAGGGACAGAGAGAGGCAGAGAGGCATAGAGAGAGAGAGAATCCCAAGCAGGCTCTGCACTGTCAGTGCAGAGCCTGATGTGGGCTCCAACTCACAAGCCATGAGATCATGACCTGAGCTGAAATCAGGAGTCAGACGCTTAACCAACGAAGCCACCCAGGTGCCCCCAGTTTCACCTTTAATACATATGTATGTTTTTTCTTTATGAATGATCAGAGCCAGGAAGGCCAATGCGCCCGGGGCCCACGAACGCCCCAGTGGGACATGCTTCAAGCTTATTTGGGGAGCTTTATCATGCTAGGGTCTGTCTTTACAGTCTCGGGGGGTATTTTCAGGAAGGGAAGATGGGGAGGGGAGGCGAGGGAAAGAAGAAGGCAGCACGCCAGCACCGGAGAAGACGTGTGGACACCCACGTCCACCGCAGCGCTATCCATAATCACCCAGCGGTGGGAGTGAGCTGACCGTCCACCGACAGATGCAGGATAAACAGTGCGGTACGTCCACACAGCGGAAGAGTTTTCAGCCTCGAAGAGGGATGAGGTTTTGACACCTGCCATGGCACGGATGGGCCTGAGGACTTTGCTAAGTGAAGCAACCCAGAGGTTTCTGAAACCCACGGAGCTCTGAAGGCAGCCAGCCGTTCCCCTCCTGGCATTTGGTTGGGCTTCAAACAGATCTGATTGCCTCACCGCCGCCCCCTCTCCCCGCAGCTTGAAATATGTTATGACACAGATGGAGAAATTTGCTTGAATGTGCAGAGCGTTTCCAGGGGCTTCACAGAGGCAGCGCGAGGAAGGGGAGAGCTGGGTGGCTAGGAGATCGGAGAGGGAGGAGTTTTCTTTTGATAATCTTTGGGCCTGGCGTGCTTTGAGCCATGAACATTGCCTGTTGAAAACGAACACAGGGGATGGGGCATTAGTGTTTTATAGAGACAGAGCCTCAGTTCGGGAGGATGAAAGTTCTGGAGAAGGACGGCAGGGCTGTTAGCACAGCACTGACACTATACGTACGGGCACGGAGCTGTGCACTCAAAAATGTTTAACATTAAAAAAATGGGGCACCTGGGTGGCTAAGTCGGTTAAGGCTCCAGCTTCGCTCAGGTCATGATCTCACGGTTCGTGGGTTCGAGCCCCGTGTCAGGCTCTGTGCTGACAGCTAGCCCAGAGCCTGGAGCCTGCTCTCGGTTCTGGGTCTCCTTCTCTCTCCATCCCTCCCCCTCTCATGCTCTGTCTCTCTCTGTATCAAAAATAAATAAAACATTTAAAAAAATGGGGCGCCTGGCGGCTCAGTCGGTTGAGCGTCTGGCTTCGGCTCAGGTCATGGTCTCGCGGTTCGTGGGTTCTAGGCTGACAGCTCTGAGCCTGGAGCTGCTTCGGATTCCGTGTCTCCCCTTCTATCTCACCCTCCCCTGCCAGCACACTCTCTTTCTCTCTGTGTCAGGAATGAATGAATGGATGGATGAATGAATAAAATAAAATAAAATCCTTAAAATATCTATACTTTGTTAC
>NC_043711.1:5414993-5440555 GCF_006229205.1 Suricata suricatta | reverse complement strand
AATTCATGGGTTTGCACGGGAAAGTTCCGGCAGGTCATTTGCTCGCTCTAGGAATCAGCCAGCCCTGAGGGGTCAGGCTCTGTCAGTTCAGTGAGGCCCCGGATGACAGAGCATCAGAACACAGAAATTCAAAGACATTTAAAGAGCAAGAAACAGCAGCATTGTCAGGGGGGCAGAGACAGGACAACTGGGGCATGGCTGGGGGCTGGGAGCCACCGTCCCGTCGGGAGACGGCATGTCCCAACACTGGAAGAAGTGGGAGGTTGGGGTTCATCAAGGGTGGACCGTCTTCCACCCCTCTCCCCCGCCATGCTCTCTGCCTTTGAGACTTCTCTGGAAGGGAGGGGTCAAGGGAATGGCGAAGAATAGAGCTTGGGATGCGGGCGGCCTGGGCTCCATCTTCCCCAGGCCTGCACTCGTGGCTTCTGGCACCTTCAGCTCCAATCCCGGGAGCCCTGCCCCCCTGCCCTCAGATTCCTCCCTCCTGCTCCCTGCTCTTGCCCTTCCTGGCCCCACAAAACCTCCCCCGTTCCTTGCGCCCCCTCCAGACGTGGCCTCCCCGCAGATCCTTCTCGAAGCTCAGAGCTCCACCCGCACAGCGGTCAGCCTGGCCCGCGGCTGGCGCACGAGGCGGCGTGCGTCCCTCCCCCGCGCGGGTCCCTCCCCCGCGCACAGCGCCTTCCCTGGCCATCTGCGATGAAGGCTCCGCCGGTGTCGCTTTTTGCTTCTTTTAAAATTTCCAATCCGTTGTGAAGCAACACGCGGTCCTACTGCCGGGTGGCCAGTGCACGCCTGGGAGTGAGGGCGCTGGGGGTGCGACGCCCACGCGGCCTGAGACCCCGGGCGACGACGCGAGTCACGTGAGGAGGCGCCTGATCGCCGGGATGAGGTCAGGCTGCTTCACACACTGCCGACCACGCCTGCTCGAGTCCGTGTCTCCCCTCCTGAGGATGGACCTTGACCAGCACAGCAGGTGCCCTGTGAGGACAGGGGCGGGTCCTTCTGGCTCCTCTGTGTCCTCTCACACCGGCACACGGGAGGGCTGTGGGCTGAATCGTGCGCCCCACAAATTCGTGAAGTGCAGTCCTAACCCTCTGCACCTTGGAATGTGACCTTATTGGGGCGCCTGGGTGGCTCAGCCGGTTAAGTGTCCAAGCGTGGCCCAGGTCATGATCTTGCAGTTCATGGGTTCGACCCCTCGCTTGCGATTCTCTCTCTCTCTTTCTCTCTGTCCATCTCGTCTCTCTCACAATAAATTAAAAAATTATCTCAAAAAAAGCAAGAATGTGACCTTATTGGGAAATAGGTTCATGGCAGGTATAAGCTAGTGAAGATGACGTCATCCTGGAGTAGGGCGGCCCCAAATCCAATATGTGTCTAAAAGGGAAATCTGGACACAGCCACGCACACAGGGAGGCCCCCATGAAGACGAGGCCACCAGAAGCCGGGGGGCAGGCCTGGGCAGAGTCTCCCTCACCTCAGAAGAAACCGACCTGCCCACACCTCCGTCCCGTCCCTGGCCTCCGGAACTGTGAGATGCTAAATTTCTGTTTAAAGACACCCTAGCAAATGACATCTTCAGGGTCCCCGTTCCCGTGCGAGCCATTCCATTTGGGGCCCTAAAGGGTGAGCACCCAGGGGTGAAACACTGGGGATGATTTTACTCTTTTGATTGTGGTGAAATACACGTAACAGAAAATCGGCCCGTCCCCTTTTTAAGTTTATATATTTATTTTGAGAGACAGACGGCAGGGGAGGGACAGAGAGTGAGGGAGGGAGGGAGGGAGAATGAATCCCAAGCAGGCTCTGCACCACCAGCAGTGTGGAACCCGACGTGGGACTCGAACCCACGACCCCAGAGATCATGACCTGAGCCAAAATCAAGAGTCAGACGTTTCACTGACTGAGCCACCCGGGCGCCCTCAAGAGTCGCCCTTTAAAGAGACCGATTCAGCGGCATTTAGTGCGTTCAGTGTTGTGCAGCCACCACGCTACGCAGTTCGAGAACATTTCCGTCACCCTAAAACCCTGTCCCCATGGAGCAGCCGCTCCCCGACTGTCCTCCCTCAGCCCCTGACAGTGACTAATTTACTTCCTGTGGATTCACCTGGTCTGGACGCTTCTTGTCAATGGACGCAGACAGGATGGGACCTTCTGCGTCTGGCTGACTTCGCGCAGGGTGTTCTGGGCTCATCCACGTGGCAGGGTGCCAGCACCTCAGCCGCTTCTGTGGCCGAGTCACAGACTTCCGTGCGGACGACCACCAGACAAGCGACCCCCGCGGACCCACAGGACCCCGGGCTCTGCTGTCGCCATCGCAAAGTCCTTGGTACGTTTTTTACACTTTATTTTTAATTGCGGTAAAATACGTGTAACGTTTACTGTCGTAACTTGTTAAAAGTCCGGCTCGGCGGCATCAAACACACTCACTGTCCCACAGCCACCCCCACCATCATCTCCAGAACCTCCCATCTCCCCAGACTGAGACTCTGTCCCCCTGAAGCACGGACTCCCCGCTCCCCGCCCCCCCCCCCCGGCCCCCACCGTCTGCTGTCTCTGTGGACGGGACTCCTCTGGGGACCCCCTGTGAGTGGGGTCACGCAGAGCACGTTCTTCCTTGTGTCTGGCTTCTGTCATTACGCACAGCGTCCTCCGGGTCGTCCACGTGGTGGCAGGTGTCAGATTGTCCTTCCGTTTTAAAGCTGAATATATTCCATTGTTTGAATCACATTTTATCGGAACGTTTTTTAAGGTAAGCTTTCTGCCCAACGTGGGGTTCAAACTCACGGCCCTGAGATCAAGAGCCGCACGCTCCACCGACTGAGCCAGCCAGGCGCCCCGGACCTGAGATCTTGGAATGGAGCACATTTCCATTCTGGACAAATCACGGAGTCCCTGCTGCTGGCCACTGTCCCACAACACCCAGTGCCTGACACGGCAGCTTGGTCAGTCTCCCTGAGACTCGCCCAGGGGAACTCGGTGGGGGGCACATGATGAACGCCCACGGCACTCACTGCTTTGTGACCAGAGAAGACCCGGTGACAATCCTTGGAAGGGGCCAGTCACGGCTTGGACTGGGTCCCCGGAAAACTACAGGTTGGCATCCTGACCCGGAGGACCTTAGTGCGTGACCTTACTTGGGGACAAGGTCTTCAGAGAGAGGAGTGAGTTAGCAGGAGGTCAGTAAGGTTGGCCCTGAGCCAATGGACTGAAGTCCTAGAAAGCGGCAGTTTGGACAGACAGACACGCACAGGGGGCCGGACCTGGTGCCTCTAACTGACGCCGGGGCCGTGAGACCCCGCCTGCCCGCAGGCGCCCCGGCCTCTCCTGTCCCCTGCCTCCACTGTCCTCACCCAGCTGCCACACTTCCCACCTGACTCCTGGCTTTTGGGGGACATAACGTGCCCTGGACAGCAGGGATTAAAAGCACCCCGTTTTCCACACAATCTCTTTAAATTAAAAACGTTTTAAGATTGCATCTTCGTGTGGCTGAAGGGTTTTACAATAACTCGCCAGACACTGAAATTTTGTTCTTCGGGCCCAAAAGCATATGAGGGGAATGTTTTAAGATTAAAAAAATTTTTTGGGGTGCCTGGGTGGCTCAGTTGGTTAAGCCTCCGACTTCGGCTCAGGTCAGATCTCACGTTCATGAGTTCCAGCCCTGAGTCGGGCTCTGTGCCTACAGCTAGCTCAGAGCCTGGAGCCTGCTTCCGGTTCTGTGTCTCCTTCTCTCTCTGCCCCTCCCCCTCTCATGCTCTGTCTGTCTCTGTATCAAAAATAAATAAAAAACAGGAAAAAAAAGTTTTTTTATTTATTTTTGAGAGACAAAGAGACAGCACGAGCAGGGGAGGGTCAGAGGGAGACACAGAATCTGAAGCAGATTCCAGGCTCTGAGCGGTCAGCACAGAGCCTGACGCGGGGCTCGAACCCACGAACCGCGAGATCATGACCTGAGCCGAAGCTGGACGCTTAACTGACTGAGCCCCCCAGGTGCCCTGTAAGATTTAAAAAAACGTACCAAAGACAGACAAATTCTGAGGGCCTTCTGACGGGCAGGTTTAAGGTCTGTGGGTCTGTGGGTCTGTGCCCCAGGTGCCTCCACGGCTGACCTCTTCCACCTCAGACCAGGTCTCTCGGGACGCCCTTATTTTCTGCCCGTGGTCCCTCCACCTGGGACACATCCCTTTCTAAGAGTCCCTTTATTCGCTCACATCCTATTGTCACCCAGAACCACTGTGCTGTGGTCCGTCTGTCCCTCAGCCCGGACGTCCCGTCTGCACAAGCCCCACAGCTGTCCCGTGGAAACCCTCGAGGTGGACCCGCCGGCCCCCAGCCCTCGTCTTGTCCCGACAACTGCTGGGAGATGGCAGCCGCGCCCAGCGGGGGAGGGACATGGGTACGAGTCTCCCCCATGGCTGGTGGTGGCCTCGGCATTCAAGGCCTCCACTGCCTTTCTCAGCCAGCTTGCTGGGGAGGCCTGTGAACCTTGCAGAAACCGACGCTTGGAGCTGCCCCCGACCCCCTCACCCCCACCCTGGGGAAAGGCAGCATGCACATCTACACCCGCCTTCAGAGTGTCTGCCCCCGAGCCTCTCGTTTGGGACTGTGGGACTCTCCTCAGAGTCCCGTGGGCCTGGGCTGGGCACCCCGGCTTTCTGAGGGGCCTCTGAGGGGGGTTTCCAGTTGCCACGAGTTCGGTGTGGCAAGTCACATCATGCCCATCACGCCACCCACGCTTGGGGATGACCGTGCAGCGGTCTCCTTGGGACGCGGCGGGCTGGGACAGAACACTTCCGTTCATTCGTAGGCGAACAGCGGGAGGGAATGTGCCCTCCCCCCCCGGATCCCAGGGTCTTTCCCGAGGGGCCCCTGGTGGTCCTGGAGCTCCAGGCCCTGCACATTCTCACAAAAGTAAGGGGCAGCCCAAATACCAAACTGGTCAAAAAAAAAAATTCACCAGCACCGAACGATGGGCTTTCCAACCAGCCAAGCTTCAGTTGCCCAGGCGCTCCCCAAATCTGCTTTTAACAAGGCTCCTGGAGGAGGTGGGCGCCGGCTCCGCCCCAGCAAGCCCTGGTGTCCCCCACACACGGAAGGGCTGACACCCGGGTCCCTCCTCCCTGGTGCCCGGCAGCCCCAGGAGCTCCTGCTGGGAGACCCAGGCTGGCCGCTGGGTCTCAGTAACCGAGGGACACCCTCAAAGCCACCTCCTGCTGGAGTGCCACCTGTGGGATGCTTCTGCCACATCTGGAAAAGAGGGAGAGGGGTGGATGTCATGGACCCCGTTTCGCAGAGGGGCAAACGGTGACCTGCAGAGCTGGTGGCCTGCCCGCACTGCACACCAGCGGGTGGGCAGAGCCAGGGTTCGAACCAAGGACTCTGACCCTGAGGCCCTCGTGCTCCGCTGTGCCTGCAGGTGAGTTAACACTCACTCTCCCGCCGCCAAAGCGTCAGAAGACAGAACGGCCACAGGGCCATGGGGAGGGGATGGACAGGCAACGCCCAGGGACAACACAGGAAGCCCACAAACCTTTGAGGGGAGTGCTGGAGAAGACAGGCCCGGGGGCCCCGCAGGGAGGGGCACACGCTGGGGAAAGCCGCTCACGCAGTCCCAGGTCCTCCCCCCCTCCCCGTCCCGGGGCGGCTAGCTCGGCACTCGGGGGACAGCCCTGGCCGGCGCTGCGCTCGGCTTGGCCGCCAACGATCACACACCATCACCCCCACACCACCACGTCTCAACGAGCCCATTTCGTTTATTACCAAAATAGCACAGAATTCCAGTCATGGGTAACATACAGCGTTTGACACGAACCTGGTCCCTGTGGAAGGTCGAAGATCCGGACAGTCGAGTCGCTGGGAAGCGTAAGCGGCACCCCAACCCGATCATCGCTCCGTACTCCAAAAATACGCTTTGAGAGCTTTGGAGGCTGAATTAAAATGTCTACACAGCTATGAACAATTGTTTAATAAAACGTTTTCATGTTTCCATTACATGTAAATATATCAATTTGGCATCTCTATAAAAACTCTGAAAATGGTGCAAAAGTGTCACTCTCTTCGAGAAAGCGGTTGACAGAAAATAGTCACACTTCACTAAAATTTTGAAAAACGGTCTTCTTTCAAAGCTTCCTTAGTAAGCTGAAATCTTCTAGATTATCAAAACCTAGGTTTGCTTTTTCCTCCTAGAACACTAAAGAACATTTATTCACAAGGATAAAAAGGCAAATGGGGAGAGGAAGGACTGAGACGGGCTTTGCTTTTTTGTTGTTTTGTTCTTTTTGTTTTTTTTGCTTTCTTTCCCCTGAAAATAATTAAAAAAAAAAAAAAAGAGCTAGTTACATAAACATTCCTCAAAAGAACACAAGGGTATTCATTTTATTGGTGGCTTTTGGACAGCAGCGTCATACTTTATTGAAAACAAACCCATGTAAAAACAAAGTTAAAAGGAAAGATGGCACCTGAAAAATAAATTATTTTATATAAAACAAATCAATAACTTAAAACACGCTAATATACAAAACGTCTGCCCGTCTACTGCACACGCGGGAGCCAGCTGCCCAGGCGCGCCGCCCCCCAGAGCAAGTCACTGTAAATGCCACGTTACATGGTACGGAGGTGGCCCCGACCAACGGCCGAGCCTGGTCTCCAGGCGGAATGCAACACAATCCTCTCCAAACCGCTGCTCTGACCATCCATGAGCCTGACTTAGGTCCCTGCGGTGCCGCACAAGTAACTTGTTGGGGGTTTTTGTCTGTCTTTAATGACCAAACGGAAAACTAAAAAACTATGGCCCCAAAAGGCTGTGGGAAAATATGCGATACAATCATTAGAAGTCAGAGGCAAATGGAGAAAAGGTTGGGACATATGAACCTTATGGGGGATGGGCGGTGGTGGGGGAGGGCAGGGGCCCGGGACTCAGCTTCTGTCTACCGCTGTTGTAAGCGAGGGTCAGTTACGGACGCCATTCGACGGAGAGCACTTGGGACTTCAGTGCTGGGGGTCGGGCCTGGGAACCTGACGGACAGCGGGAGGTGTTTCCTGAGGGGCTGCCTCAGCTCCCAGAGGTGCCAGAGGCCCTGGGAAGGGGGGTGGGGAGGATCTCAGGCGGAGGGCCGGGGAACATAGACCTTTGGCAGCTTATTCTCTCTCTCATCCAACCCGGGGTGGCTGCGAGAAGCACGGAGTAATAAAGCCAGGCTGGATCGGATGCGAAATGCAACAGCTAGGTGACGTTAACTTTGATTTTCAAGTCTGACGGCGGACCTGGGGCGGCCAACGGCCCTCATTTGGAGGCAGACCAGGACGCGTTACTGTCAGGAACTGTCTTCGGGTTCATCGACTTGTCTGATCTGCAGGGACCGTGCCCTGCCCGGCTGCCAGCCCAGAGCAGCGCGGTTCGGACCCTGCGAGCTAAGGCCAAGCGCAGACTCTCAAAGGTTAAGGCAGCTGCCCTTGGCAAAGGGAAAGGACTCACCTTCAGGGGACAAAGAAGGCGGAGCCCAACGCACCATCTGCCTCCCGGCCAAGAAAGCCCGTCTGGCAGCTGGCTTCAAGATGGCAAGACGGTGGCCATGGGGGTGGGGGCAGGGGGCAGGGAGGGGATCCCAGTCACGCGGCGGGCGACCAGAGGCACAGCCAGCGCAGAAAATCATCGCTTGGCATACTACAACGAAAAACTAAAGCAGGGCAGAGCTGGGGCGTAAAAAATGAATAGCTCAACGGGGACCAGGTTCACAGGTTTGGAAGCCTCTCGGCAAACAGCCGTCAGGGGAAGGTACGCAGGCCAAAAGAAAATTCTATCAAAGCCTCTTTGGTGTTTGTGTACCAAACCAAACTTTCGATAAATTAACATTATCTACTCTTTATTCTTTCTCACCAAAACTCCCAAATAAAAGGAGAGCACTCATTTTGCAAAATACAAATGCGACTGATCTATGTAAAAATTTTTTTAAAAAACGGTTTCTTTTGTATCCTGACTTAAAAAAAAATGAGATCTGCCTTTTACAAACAGGCCTGAGGATGATATGATGGGACTTTTCGGACACAGGGCCAACATGTGGTACCTGGATGGGAGGGTTAGGTCACAGGTGGAAAGTGAAATCCTGCCACACAACTTGCAAAATAACACTCCCAAAGAAATGCATTGGGGTTTTAGCTAGAAGGCTGTGGAAGGAGTGGAGACCACGTAAAAGGAGAATTATACTGAACTGAGACTCCTCGGGCCGATTTCCAAGGCTCATTTCCTCCTCCTCCTCGGTGCCGGCATCAGAAAGATCGATCCGGTGCAGAGAGCAGGGAGGGGAGAGGGGAGTGCCGGGGCTGGCTTCCAGCTCACGGTCTTTCACAGTCTACACTTCCGGCGGAGTCTAAGAAATGGACCGCTAGTGGGGGCGGGCAGGAACAGGCCCACCGGTCGCTTTCGGGATCGGGAATCTCATCCTCATGGAGAAGATGCTTGGCCCAAGGCCAGCACGACCTGAAAGGCATGCTCTTCCAGGAAAACATCCTGCTCTGTGGTGAAGGGCGCCCAGGTAGACAGAGTGGGGACCCGCTCAGTGTCAAATCCGGCCAAACGGGCCTCGGTTCTGGGTTCCAGGAGGCCCGTGAGCTGTCTTTGACTCAGGATCTGGAAACTTCCGCTGGGGGTGAGGTGGGGCGGGGGGGGGGAGGGACAGAGGTCCTCTGTGGGACGTGGCCAACTCATGAGAAGGCCTCGAGGTATGCGCTTGGCCCTTCTGTGGAAGAGAACATGCCAGCATCTCGGGGTGGGGGCGGATGATGCCAGGCAGGCCCTCAGTGGAGTCTGGGGGGCAACAGGGAGCCTCACGCTGTCCGAGGGCTTCTCAGAACACCGACCTGCTCTGGAGAAGGCTGTGCCCAATTTTTCCCGCTTAAATAAATAAATAAGTAGGTAGGTAGGTAGAGAAATAGATAGATAATGCTGCAATTCCATACCAATCAGCCAAAACTGCCCACTGGTTTTTAGTCTTCTGTTAGAGGCTAAAAACCGTTGGTACGGAGTTTCTGGCCCTCTCTACACACTAGACAGTCATAAAAGTCCGCTGACACCCCGGAGGTGCCCGGGGATCTGGCCCTGCCCCTTCTCAGGCTCGCCCTCGGCCTCTCCCTATCGGCTCCCCCCGTTCACACCGAGCGCCGTCCGGGACCACACACGCCTGCGGCACAGACTGCAGACGCTCGGTCTCCACACAGGCTTTGTTTCCTAAGGTCTTACAAATCCTCCCTGAACGCTGGCCGTCTGTGCCTTACCTAGCCAAAAAGAAAGAAAAGGTAAAATAAAAAACAAAACAAAATTCGAGCAAAACAAAATCAAATTTAATGGTCTTAAATGCAAAAGTAAAAACAAACAAAAAACACAAAAAAGCAAAAGAAAATTAACAGAACAGAACAACCCAAAATGCCAAGGCAGTTATGAAGAGGACTTGGGAGGGTTAATCTTTAAAACTACAAATCAAAGGGGCATTTTTTTCCCGTTGTTGTTAATAGATAACTGGCAAGAAGTAAGTACTTTTCTGCTGAGTGTTCATACGAAAGCAAAGTTTCAAAAACGAAATCTGACTAAAATAGAAAAACCCAACAACAACAAAGTCTAGCGCTCACGAGAAGGGATGCGAGAAGTACCATGCTCAAATGTTTCTGGGACCGTCAGACGCGCAGCGGTCTTCCGCCCGCTGGGGGGGGGCTCTGGGGGGCGGGCACCGCGCGCCGGCCTGGGGACAGGACGGGATGTCCGGGTAGCGACACGTCCTCGGGTGTGCCTGGAGCTAGGTCTGGCTGGGGAATATACTGGAGTTTCCCTGAAACTCTTTGGTCCGTTCCCACTGGCCTGGGCTGACGGAGACCTGGTCGTGTCCTTCCGTGGAGGGCCCAGCGTGCGGGCCCCACCCCCGGCGGGGACCCCTGCGGGGCCGGGGCCGAGGGAGCAGGAGGTGGTGACGGCACCTGCTTGGGAAAACAATTTCCCGCCAACCAAAAGCAGAAATCGCTCACAAACGGGGAAGCGGCTGGGGAAGCACACGCTCAGCATCTGTCTAACATCTTTAGTCTGGAAACTAGAACTAAAGGTCAGGTCTTTTTTTTTTTTTTCTTCCTTTTCCTTTTTTTTTTTTTTTTAAATCCAGTTTGTGGAGACACCGAATGAAATGAGTGTTAGACAGTCTTAGAGGGTAAAGCATGCTTCAGGTTCACCACCGTCCCGAGGGACTGGTTAGTCAATGCAGTCTACTTAGATTTCTGTTTAATATATATTTTAAAGGAAATAACTTAAGAAACTTAAATTGGTCTAACATTGTGGGATTTCAAACATTTGAACATGTCGGTTGCATCCCCGAGTATAAAAACCTCTTCACTTCTCATTTAGACTAGGACAAACACTTGTGAAAATTGGCGCAAAATGAGTTGTACACTAACAAAAAAGTTTCAACTTCTTCACTCTTAATTATCTATTCCGTACAAAAAAAAAGCATGAGCGAGTTATTTGTGGGACTTGTTGGTTTTGAAGGAAACCTGTAAGATTTTGTCCCCCAGGCGGTAGCCATTCAGGCTTGCTATGGCCATGGCGGCTTCTTCATAGTTTGTCATGGTCACAAAGCCAAAGCCTTTGCACTTGTTGGTGTTGAAGTCGCGGATCACTTTCACATTGGTGACCGCCCCAAAGGGGCCAAACATCTGCCAGAGGATCCCCTCATCGGCGTCCTGCCCGAGGTTGTAGATGAAGATGCACCAGCCCGAAGACGCGTTGCTCGGGACATTGACACCCGAAAGCCCACTCATGTGATCTACACCCATAGGGGAGAACCTAGCAAACAGAGAGCAGAGCATGCAGGTCAAGGTCATGCAGCCGGCGCACCCCATCGGTCGCGAACAGGCACTCAGTAGCAGGGAGGGGCTCCCTGCTCGGCAGAGAGTGGACTCTGAGGAGAGACACCTGTCGCCCGCACAGGGTCAGAGCCTCAACCAACTTCCCTCGGAGCCATGCTCCCTCCAGCACCTTCCATCGCTGGGGGTGGGGAGCGTGGTGGGGGGTCCCGGGCTTCCCACATCTAAATGCTGGAAGCTTCCCCACGTCCTCAGGTTCTCCCCGGAGGAAGCTCAATCCTCATACTCCCTGCCTCCCTGTGAGGGATGGGGGGGGAGGGGCAGGGTGTTTTTCGCCCCTTTTCTTTTTCCAAATTTTCATCTTGCCCTTGTCATGGCTGCCCCTGTTGGAGGGTCCCAGGCAAGCACACCCGCCCCCTGAAGGGCCACCGCAGGGCACATTCCTTCCCACAGCTCCAGGCGACCTTCCGCCGCTGGCTCATAAGATCCCCGAAGGGCCAGGGCCCAAAGTGATGCCTGGGGACTGCGGGTCCGCCAAGCTGTAGCCAAAGCGTGGGCCTCTCTCCAAAACAACGCTTTCAGCTACATGAAAAAGAAACCTTCTACCAATGTGTGGCCGGTGCAGTAGGAATAAGGGAGAAGATAAAATCGATACGAAGCCACACGGCCCTCTGGAGGGTTTCGGAAACTAAAAAGGAATGGTCTTAGGGTCAGTTGAAGACTACGGGAGTGTGACAGAGCGTCTGGGGGGCCGCACCGTCCAAGAAACATGACCTGCTCTAAACATCGGGCTTCGAGCTGCGGGGCTGACCCGGGGGTAAGCGGATGCTGCCAAGTGCCATCAAACAGATTAATCCTTCTGACAGACCTAAGACGAGATTAACGGACCGGCTCCCAGGTGCAGCCCCCTTACCCAGGGGCTTCAGGCCAGGTACGGAGGATGAAGACATGGCCTGGCCACGGCTTTGAAGGCGCGGGAGCAAGTTTAAACAGCCTGCACCAGGATGTCGGGTGGTTAAATGACTCAAGCGGCTTGTTACTGGTCTCGAGTCTGCCTGGAGCAGGGACCACGAGGGGAGGTGAAGGCACCCTGTGTCTGGGTGACATTAAGCCAGGTTGGTTTCAATAAAAACTGGAAAGAGGTTCTGACTTGAACAGACCCGTCCCCACCCGCCCCGTCCAGTTTTGTGGGAAACCAAACATGGGTCCGATTACAGTTAACCCGAAACTTCATGTGCCTGTTATGCTGGAAATAACCTGAGACCCCATTTTACCGTCTTCTTTTGACGTGATTCTCATTCCTATTAATTGTTGTTAGTTGGTTTTTCTCCTGCTAATTGCAGCGGATTTCTTCTGTCCTGACTACAGCGAAACCCACCTCCCATTCTCTTCTCTGATGTACGGGGGAGACCTGAGCCTGCCTTTATTGCGCCCGGCTCTTTCCTGCTGCGAGACGCAGCCCGCACGCTGTCCCCTCGGCAGGGCCTCCTCCCTCCCGCTCCCATCTTAGTCCGCCTTCCAGCAGCCGGGCTCTCCCCGCCCCTCCCCTGCCGCCCTCGCTTCCCTGGGTCTTCTCGCTGCGAACCTCTGGCTGTCAAGACCCCTTTCCGGCCCGGCCAGCAGTGTTGGCGGCTCGGGTCCCCTTTCTTTCCTGGCCCTCCTTCCTATGACCAGAACCCCCCTCCTCCTGCGCCCTCTCCCCTGCTTGTCCAGTCCGGTTACTGAGCGCTGCCGTGCACGCACCCCACCGGGCCAGCAGTGACACAGACTACGTCAGCTGACCTTCAGACTCGGATTTAGCTCGCTTCTGCCCGGCCTTGGTCTTTAAGCTAGGGAAGGCTAGCTTTGGGGCCCGGGCCGAGCCAAGGACGCTGCCTGACTGCACCGAAGACGGTGCCTCCCCAAAGGGCGCCTGTGCAGGCTTTTGCCCAACCTCACTGTTCAGGACAAAGGTGGGGACCCTGCAAAGCTGCAGAGATAAGATCCCTAACACGCCTGACGCCATTTAACAAAAACCAAAACCAAGTGGCCCGTACATCGGGATTGCCACTGCTTGTGAGGCAGAACCCGGCTGATGTTGGAGCCAAGTTCCTGACCCTTATCGTCTCTGTTCTCCTAGGTCCTGGCACCTGGAGCCATTTTCAGTCTGGAAAGGCGAAGGAATGTCAGAAAACCGTTCGCCTCCAGGACAGGGCCCTTTAGCAGAAGCCATGTGATATTTAGAGATGCGAGTGAGCGCCCCGGTGAGGGAGGGAGAGAGGGCTACCTGAGGGCTGGGAGTGGGGGCAGCTCTCCCCCGAGCACACCCAAGGCCGCATCTTCTGCTTTTACACTCACCGCCCGAGCTCCGGCCACTGGACACCGGACCTTGGGGCGCAACGCACTCTGTCCCCCTCCCTGCCCTGGGTGGGGGGCTGCTGAAGACAGAACTACTTTTCGGGTTCCACTTTACACAGGATCTCGCATGGACATCAACGCCTTTCACACCAGTACCTTCTGATGGGGGCAGGGTGTGGAGACACGCAGGGATTCTGAGCGCAACTGTGTGGCCAGCCGCGGGGCCCTGGCGGGCGAGAGCGCCGCCTGCCGACCCACCTGAATCTCTGTGCCTGGTGGTGGACAGGGCCTCCGAAGCGTCTGGCCGGCGAGTGGTAGAGCTGGGAGAGAAGCGCCATGTTTTTGTTCTGGTTGGGGTTGGCGGCAAACTTCACTGTAATGGGCTCGGAGGAACCTGGGGGTTTATGACCATTGAAACTGGTAATTGCCTCTTCTGCTTCCGAACGTTTGTCAAACCGGATAAACGCAACCCCTCTGGACAAACCTTTTTAACAAACCAACAAAAATGGAGTTAGGGGGGGAAGATGCGAGGAGTTTTAAAACTGAAAAGCAAAAGTCAAGTCAGTCAGTCTGCTGTGGTTTCAAATCAGATAAGGAGGCAAACAAAAATGCGGCCTAAACGTGGAAACGAACGAACTTAAAACAATGACCAGTAAGCCTAAGGTTTAACTTCCTTCTGAGTTGAAGCAGCAACTACACAGTCTCAGTGCCAACAGACATTCTGGTGACAAATGTCCCAGCACCCAGCCTCGTCCTTACAGAGAACGGAGCTGGGGGAGGGGACACCCTCACTGCTCCCAGGGCCCGCCGGGCAGGGTCTGCGGGACTCTGCCTGTGCTCCGGGCCCCGTGGTGCGACGGTGGCTCCTGTAGCCCCGCCAGGCCTTCGCAGGCTGTCCTCTTCCCAGCCGGCCTGACAGAGTCCCCCTCGCTCAGCCTTTGCCATCGCCAGAGGGGACGGAGTCCAGTGAGCATGCCTCAGCCCACAGCCCTCTCCTGCCCTCGCCTCACTCACCTTCTGGACATCCCACCGTACGGTCCTGGACAGCCTAGAATGTGGTGGAGCCACTCGCTCTCCCCCAGAAAACTGGCCCCACGCACAGAGGGGTGACTCCCCGCAGGTTAGGAAGCCCTGCCTGGGACCCCCGCCACCCCTGTCCTTGTTCCCACATGGGGCGGGCCGGGGCCCCTGCCGTGGCATGCAGCTGCCTCGGGAAGGCACCATCTCTCGCTCTCCTGAGACCGAGCCACCTGGAGTCAAGCCCTGGTTCCCTGCTGTGACCCGGTCCCTCGAGAGAGCACGGATGTGGGCCGGGCCCAGGCTGCCTGAGACCCGAGGTCCCACTGGAGGTACGGTCAGCCCGGCAGGAGCGCGAGACCCGCGCAAACCGAGCAGGAGAGGGCTCAGCCGCCCTCCACCCCGATCCGTCCACGCTCCAGGCCTGAGGAGTGAGGACAGCTGTCCCTTAGTGAACTAGACGGACAGGGTGGGGCTGGGGAGAACAGGGGTCAGGTGTGAAGATCAAAGTGCAGAGAGGTGACAGGAGGGCGAGTCCTGGATGCGCCCTGAGGGGGGTATAGCAGCCGGCCCCATCCTACTGGACTGCCGGTCAGAGCCTGCCTGAGCCCCATTTCCTTCTCTACACAAAGACCTTCGGCTCCCTATGACAATTACCAAAGCAGGGCAGCCCAGAGCCTGAGGCCACCAGCTAACTGGGCACACCAGACACCTCCCCACCCCTACCCCAAGCAGATCCATCTCCTGTACCTTTCCTTACCCTTCCCACAGAGTCCCACCAAGTGCCCCACAACGGGCATAGAGAGGCTCAGTCATGCCAGGTGGGACGCTGAAGTGGCAAGTGGCACGGTGAGAAACGGCCGCCTGCTGTGCACCTAGGATCTCGTGCCTGGGCATGGTCAGATGCAGTGATGTGGGCCCCTTGCAAACAAGTGTTCGGCAGTCAGTGAGCCTCGGGCCAAGGATGCTCTGTTTACAACCGAAACGTCCAGCGGACACTCAATGGTGAGCCCGAAAGCACGCACCCCAGTTCCCCCGCTGGGACCTGCCCCTCCCAGTACAGCGCCCGAGGAGGCTGCAGAACTGCGCTCAGTGGCCTCAAGGCTGCCTCCTCCTTGGCTCCACGATCGTTTAAACATAAATAAACTTAAAATTCACACAATCAGGACACCTGTTGAATTAATGAGTTCGACCTGGCATTTCACACGTGTACTGTGAAAATTCTAGAGCTTCAACTCATTTCCCAATTTCTGTTCAGAAGGATGCCTAAAAACACACTCAACACACGCTGTTTTTATTTACTCTTGAACAGCATGAACGACAGCTCTGACAGACAGACACCTGAATGAATAGTAACTTCAGGCAAACGGACAGCTGTAGCTGGGCCCCCAGCAGGAAGTGGGCCCCGGGGAGACCGGTCCGTCCTGGTGACACAGAGCTTGTGATGGAACAGAGAGCAAGTGTGTGTGCGGTGGAGTTTCCCTGTCTGGTTTTGTAGAATGACTTTCAAATGGAAACTGCCCAAGTGAAACGGAGACCACTGAAGAGAGAGCACGTTAGCCAGAGGGAGAACACGTTCTCGAAGTGGTCTGACCAGCACACACCCTTTGAAGGGGGCCCCATGGTGTCATTTTTCCCTCTACTGCTTTTAGAATCAAAGGGCAGAGGCCAATAAATGGCACAACCTCCAGATGAGTAACCTATAAGGTTCACAAATAAAACAGATGAGAAAACACAGAAAATTTAAGAATTAGGTTCTGTCAGTTGCTAAGCATTCTCACCAGCACTGCCCTGTCCCTTCAACGCTCCGGGGCACATCACACGGAGGCAAACTGGACCCTGGGCCTGCACACCTGCCAGCGTCGCTGGCCTCTGCCCTGGCCCCCCTGGGGCTCCTTGGGTCCGACAGAGACGCCCCATGGGGTGGCCCCCTCTGGAGCAGAGGAAGGAACGGAAGCCCGCAGTCCTGAAGCTCCACCTTTCTAACCCCCCAATTCAACACCCTGAGGTCATGGCTGGGCCTGGGGGGCAGTCCCAAGGTGCCCACAATGCTCTAAGAGACACCAGCCCTACCGAGGGGAGACCAGATGCCCCACAAATGGCTGAGGGGAACTGTCTGCATAAGTGACCTCCCTTGGTGGCAGGAGCCACTGGGGAAAGCTGGATGGCCAGGGTGGGGTGTCCCTGGAGAGAGAGCTCCACTCAGTCGTGCCAGACTTGACAGGGACAAGCAGAGGCAAAGCAGTACGTGTGACATGTAGAAAAGGAGGGCCATGGAAACAGAATGTGGCCCAACGTGGTCACACCATGCGGGTCCCCAGACAGCCCATACACGTGTTCCCAGGCAGGTGGGACTGGGGATAAAGACGTGCACTGACCGGCCCACTACGCTGTTCTTTCTCAATTGGCACCTGAAGGTGAGTAAGGGGGGGCTTCAAGGCCCAGAGGAAAGTGTCCCGGTGCAGACCAAAGGGGCCGATACCAAGTAAATGGGATCCTCACCCGTGGCCCCATCCCCGCCCTGGAGCACAGGTGAGGAACAGAGGTGGCGGTGTGGTCCTGGTCCCTCTGGCAGAGCCAGGTGTCTGAGCGGGCACCTGCACCAGGCACGGGGCTCCCGGTGAGCTGCGCCTGTGCACCACGCTCCGAGGCCCCCCTCCCGCTCAGGCCCTGGGGCACTTGGGTTGGCCCCCCCACCCCTGGGCCTTAGCCCAGGACTGCAGCCTGGGCAGCAGGACCAGCACGCATGGAGCGGAGAAGGGAGGGCAAGTGGTGAGGCTGCCACCCCAAAGCACACAGCTCGAGGGCACAAGCAAAGTGTGTTTGCGTCTCCACCCCCATGTGTCAGAGGCCAGGAAGGCCCAGCCCACCCTCGCTCTGGGAGCTGCTCTGCTCTGTTGGCCTCTTGGAAGGGAGGTCACCTCAAAGTCATGACTTCCTGTGACCAAACTACCCCGTGTTTGTTTTCACACCACAGCCAGGGGCGTGGGGAACACACTGCGCTGGAAGAACGTGACCATTAAACGTAGATAATTCCAATGACTTCTTGGAGCCCCCTGAGCGGTCTGTTAGCAGATCGCCACCCTGGGTTGGGACAGAACCGAAGAGTCCTGCAGCAGGCGTGGCAGCGGGCACCCGGAGCCCAGTACCCAGTCCTGTGGGGTGGGCGGGCTGCAGAGTCAGGACCAGGCCCAACCTCCTGCGAGGGGCCCTCCCGGGTGACAGGTGTGGGGCCTCCGCTCGGCTGTGGCTGACGGCCTCACGTAAGACCCAGGGCCCAGGCTGCTCACGTCCCGGGCGGAGAGGACCCGAGAGGTGCTGGCGAAGTGGCCAGGCTGGTCAGTGGGGGGATTCGCTGCCTTGAGCTCTGTGAGCTCTGAACGTGCTCTGAGGGGGACAGCCACATCATGGGGACGAGGACAGTTCCTCAGAAGCAGCCACCTGTGGCTGCGGGCCAGTGAAATGTGAGGGCTCCAGGTCACGAGTGCAGGCTGTCCCACACTGCACCCCGAGCGCGGCGAACGGCCCACGCAGGCCAGGCTGGGCCTCTGGGTGCCTGAGGGAAGGTGCCAGCAGTCTTGGGGTTTTCACCTCACAACGCATAAAACTGCACTTGACCTCCCTGGACTCGTACAACAAAAGCCAGCGGAGCAACACAGATGCAGTGATCAGTCTTCCTGGCAATGCGGGGGCCCTGTGGACGCGCATCCGGGCCACCCGCCATACCTGTGGTCTGATCCACGAGCACCCGGGAGTTGATGATTCGCCCGAACCGAGAGAACATGTCCTCCACGTCCTTCTGGGTCATGGTCCTCGGGAGCCCACTGATGTATAGGTTGGCATCTTTGATGACCTCTGAGCTTGGGCGAGCATACGACACCTTGAAAACAAAACCACTTTCTCGGGTTAGGGCAGGTGTGTGGCCAAAGCATCGAGGGAGACGGGGTCCGATTTGAGGGTGAGGAAAAGTCCCCCTTCTGGTGAGAAGTCGTGCCGACGCTCACCACCTGCGCCACTGCGCGTGAGCGGCTCACGCGGGCCTAGTGCTGAGCCAGCTGGACGCCCGGCGGCGTTTTCTCGCCTGGACTTCACACCCCACGAGGAGGCAGACGCAGGCTTAGTTCTCACAGCTGACAGACCGAGGGCCACGGCTGGCTGCAGACAGGGCTAGGACTCAACCGCAGCCGTCTCTTCCCCTACCCGCCTCTCCCTGCTCTGGACAGTGAGCCGGGCCGGGGGACAGGACCCAGTCCTGCCTGTGAAGAGCCATAAGGAGCTGGGCGGGGGGGCGGGGGGGGGCAACACCCACCTGCCAAGAGGCAAACCTGCCACTGGAGCCCACAGAGGACCCCGGGGTGCTGGGGAGCCTGCAATCCAACACTCGGTGTTGGACACTGTTAAGTGACTCTACACCTTTTGGGGTTTTACTTTGCAGAACTGAACAAAGCCTGCAAGGAACGTCTGTGGCGGCTGAGATGAGATGGTGCGGGTGCGCGCCCAGCGCGGAGGCTGCAGGGGCCGGTGGCGAGCTAGGCCTTCGTGCCTTCCCAGGCCAGGGCGACGGCCGTGGACGGCCCTGGACCGTGCAGGCCAGGGGGGATGAGGAGGTGCCTGGGTGGCTCAGTTGGTCAAGTTGATTTCAGCTCAGATCTTGACCCCACAGGCATGGGATGGAGCCCTCTCGCCTCTGAGCTGGGCCTTGCTTAAGATTCTCTCTTCCTCTGCCCCTCCCCCCAGTCATGCTGGGGCACTTGGGCCCTCGCTCTCTCCCTGTCTCAAAAAAAAAAAAAAAAACAAAAAACAAAAAACAAAAAAAAACCCCAAAAGGAGGGATGGGACTAAGGCCGCACCCTTGCTGGAAGGAGTGGCTGGGACAGGGCCCCTCTGTCTCCACAGGGGCGGCCTGAGGGACAGGACTCAATCACACCCAATGGAGTCAGATCTGAGTCAGGAGGCTGGGAAAAGAGAAGGGGAGGGGAGGAGACCCCTCGAAAAGCGTGTTCTGGAAGGTGGGGGACTGGAGCCTGTGCATGGTAATGCTCCCTCAGAGGGTCACAAGCTGAGGAGACAAGAGCCCGAGACCATAACCCAGGAGCAGACACAACCTCTCAGGTGTCACTAGCCAGCACAAGGTCACAGACAACAGATGTGTTCTGTGACGCTCAGGCCTGCCAGAAGGGGCAGAAGTGGGGTTCCTTGTGCCAAACACATGGGCACTCACACTGCTGCCCCCACCCCCTGCGTTCACGTGCTTGCTGAGTCCAGGTCTACGCCATTCCCTAGGGGGAGACAGGAGACACAACCTTTGCCAGCAGAGCAGGGGTGTGGTAGAGCGGGAGACAGAATGAAAGAAATCACGTGGTGCGGTCAGAGACCGGCTTCCCCGGATCGTGGAGGCTGAAGGTCAGAGGAGCGTGGGACAAAAGGGGCCCCGATCTGATTGGGAAGATGTCTCCGAGCACCAGGGCCTGTTGGGGGCAGGTGGCCTCCAAGCAAGTGAGGTGCACACGGCATTGTCCTCAGAGATAAAGAAGCCACCTTGGCCTGTGGGGTCTCCCCAGCACCCTTCACAGAGGCAGGTGGCTAACCAATCTGGTCGGGGCTTGGCATGCTCCTCAACTTCCAAAGAAGGGTGTCAACTCTCCCATCTGGGCCTAAACTTTCTGGGTCTGCAGCAGCAGCCTACAGAACACCACACTCAAACTCCTGCCAGAGGGCGTGGCTGCAATTTTTGGCGGTCCCGTTTCACCAAAGGCCCCAGTCCATGGCATTGTGTTTCAGGCAGGATGGCCAAAGGGGGAGGCCAGGCCTCCCAGGACCATCCGGTCTGGCCCTTTGCAGATCTGTCTGGATGGAGCTACATCTTGAGTCTGCCCCTGGCTTTTAATGAAGGACACTGTGGACATGAGCACCCCAACCTGGCACCAAGGAAGCAGTGCAGACGCTGGTACTGATCATGACCCTCCCCTGATGAAGCCCCGGAGAGAAAACAGCCTTCTCCAGCTGAAAGCGCTTTGACTCCTCTGACACCAGGTCCTTCAAAGCCCCTGACCACCACTGCAGCTTTCCCTCCCTCTCCGGCCACTGTCAGGTTGGGAGTCAGGTCAGCCTCCAAGGAGTCGGCACTGGAGCACCTGGCGCCCCAGGGGGTCCACGACACAAGGTCTCGGTATCACCTGCTCCTCTGCCCCAGGCAGGTCTTTCCCTGTCACATGCTCAAGCACCCTACCTAGAAGGGGCTGAACTGTGTCCTCCAACAAATTCGAATGTCACAGTCCTAACCCCACCCTGCAGAGCAGAAGTGACCCTACTGGGAAAGACGGCTGTCACAGATGTAATTCATGAACATGAGGTCACGTCAGAGCAGGATGCGCCTCACATCCCGTAACTACGTCCTCAGGAAAAGGGGCAATTTGGACAGAGACGTGCACAGGGAGAATGCCAAGCGAAGCTGCAGGCAGAGGCCTGGGTGAGGTTTCCATGAAGCCGGGAACGCCAGAGTGGCCGGCGACCCCCAGGCCAGAGGCGAGCCGGGGACAGACTCTCCCTCCGGGCCTCAGAAGGAACTAACCTGGCCACACCTTGATCTCGGGCGTATGCCCCCAAGCTGTGAGTACAAACCCCTGCTGTCTAACACCCTCCTCCCGGCCACCCAACACCATTTGTGGTGCTTTGCTAGGAGAGCCCTAAGAAACAAATCCACTGGCCCAACCACCTGACCCGCCCCCAAGCAGTGCCCAGCCCCTCCGCCCCCGTGTAAACGCTCCCCGTGGCATTTATCTTGATCCGACATCCTACGTGTTTTACTTATTTGCGCACAACACTCGATGAGGGCAAAATGTGTGTGTTTGCCGCCATTCTCGTCAGCACCTTGAAGAGATGCAGGTGGACAGAGGCCTTCAGTGCATCACAGCTGGACGAGGGAATGAACACAATGGCCGTTATTATTAACAACGTCCGCCTAACTGCACTGCGGTCTCCTGGGCTCTGTTTACGGCTAATCCAAGTTACACTTTCCACTGTTCTGGTGCCCGCTGTCTACCTCCCACGCTGAGCTGGAGAAGCTGCCAGGCAGTGGTGTTAAGTGCCCAGGGCCACAGCACCCGTTTCAAACCCTGACTTTGCCCCTCTCTACCTGCGTGACCTCGGGAGGCCTGTCACAACTCTACACATCAGCTTCCTCCAGCCTGAATCGGGGACCATCTCTCCCAGGCTGTGGTGAGGAAAACGGAGACCAGGTATGGAAGGACCAGACGCATCACAAGCCTTTGACAGGTTCTGGCCACGTCAATCACACAGGATTAGCACCGGCGCCACACTTAGCCTGTCCCTCCGCACACACACTCCACTGGAGTTGCCCGGGCTGCTGTCTCAGGGCACAGGAACAGGGAGACCCCTCGTTCCCTACTCGGATCAAGGAATGACGTTACAACCAGAGAGGACAGAGGGAATGCCAGTGAGGTCAAGGGCACATCCAGGAGGGCCGTGGGATGCCTCATTCTCAGAGCCTGGAGGGCAGACGACCCTTTGGAAAGGTCCTGCCTTTGTGAGTGAGAAGCAGGGCTTCAGCCTCAGGGACAGCCTGCAGTTCCCATGACGTGCTGGCTACTACGTCCCCTCCAGCACCCCTGTGTCCATAAGAGGCACACCTTGGCCTCTGTGAACACTTGTGCTCAGAAAACCCTGTGTCCCCACCCCAGCCCTCCTTACCCCTCCATCTCAATGCTGACTTTCTTGAGGGAATCTCTTGGTGCTCCCCGAGTCGGGGGGAGCACATGTGAGGTTCAGTCAGACAGGGGTCTGGGAGACACTGCCTGTGTTAACACGTGGGCTGAGGGCAGCTGTGGGCCACGGAACCCAGCGCCAGGCAGAGGGCTTGGCCCCTAGAAGGAACTTGTGTAACAATGAATTTTCAGCATTTGAACGAGAGTAACTGTCTACCCTCCTGGCATTAGCAAACATTTTCTAAATGGGAGCGATCTTTCCTAACAGACTGGGAGCTTTGGGCTGAGAATAAACAACCCAGAGCTGGCGGAGAGGAACAAGAGTCACCGGACACGTGGAAAGGCTGTGACATGTGGCTTCCTTCACCAGCCCCCAGGGTGGAAGGCGCCTCCGGAAGCCCGTGCTGGCCACAGAAGTGTGTGGGCTGCACTCCTGCCCCCGGGGACCACACGACAGAGTCCATGTGCACGCAGGTCTAGTCCACAGGGGGCTCGGAGACAATTAAGCCACCGAGTGATCCATGTCACAAACATGTCAACAGCAGAAATAGAACACCCCCCTCCAAACAGAACGTGTGCCGCCGACAGCCAGGCTGTAAGACCTCCCCGCAGGCGGGAAGAAGTGCGGGCTCCCAGGGCCACCCCACAGCAGGACAGGGGACGCCTGAGCCGCAGTCTTGGAAACCTTTATGGCAGAAGTACCCCAGTGGTCCTGATGTCCGGGGAGCTCAGGAAGCCCAGCCCTGGTGTAAGGCCCAAGAGGGACCTTTCTGGGCATCGACAGGCGTCGGAGGGATGGGGGGCGGGGTGGGAGGCAGGCCCAAGGGCTCAGAGGGCAACCTCACTCCAAGTGGCTTCCTGTTGAGGGTGAGGACGCCGGCAGGCATGCCTCTCAGGGACAACAGTGGACCTGCCAGGTCTACAGGTGACACGGGGTGGGCACGGCGCCTGCCAGGCTGCTGCAGGAAGCCAGGTGAGGGCACCAGCCTGCGGCAGCAGGAGGAGACCTACTCTAAAGGAGGGCTTAGCAGGGAGTGAAGGCCGAGAAAACACAGAAGCCGGCACAGGCTGGGTCTGGAGCCACCCAGGATCACAGGAGCCTGAAGACAGACACTTAGGGACAGGGCGGAGGAGGGGCAAGTGGCAGCACTCGCCCCTGGAAGCCACCCCAGCCCCTTGACTGGGAGTGACCTGGTGGCTCCCTGGTGTCCCTCAAGTCCCCGTCCATGTGAAGCCGGCCCACAGAGCATCCCCTGCCACGCAGCTCTGTGGCACTCACCTCTGCCACACAGGACTTTCGGAATTTGGGTTTATTTGTGGAGCGTGCTCACACACACACGTGTACACACACATGGCCCTCCATGAGAGCAGGAATTCATCTGTTCACTGTCTGACACACAGTAGGTACTCCGTAAACATTAGTGAAATGGACGCTGAGTGAGCTGGCTGGGAGCGGGCAGGAAGGGAGAGACCTTGCAGGGAGGGCGTGAGGGACAATGTTGCTGGTGTCGCTGTGGCAATAAACCAGGAGGGAACAGGAGGGCAAGGCTGGACACACGCTCCCTCGCTCGGCCCAAGGACAGCACACCCTGGGGCGGGGAGAGGCCTCCCTCATTTAAGTGCCCTTCATGGTGACAACCCCCAATCCCCATGCCCCGAGGGCTGAGGAGGCCGAGAGGCCCCAGCACGGCCTGGGGCGGTCGGACGTGTGCTGCTTCAGCTCTGAGCAGACAGCAGGCGCCCCAGGTACCCCCGGTGCACCAGGGATCTGAGGAACAGCCAAGCCAATGTTCCCCTTGGTAGCGATGGGGAGGCAAGGGGAAGGCCCCTCAGCCAGGGGAGGTCACTCCCCTAGGCCGGGCCCGGCACAGACCCTCGATGGCCAGTAGGCGACGGCAGCTCTTTACCTTAATAGTTTTTGACTGGAGCCGCAGGCCATTCAGCGTGTTGATGGCTCTCTCCGCGTCCTTGGCAGTCACGTAGTTCACAAAGCCATAGCCCAAGCTGTGCCCTGCAGGGGAGAACACGAGCACACTGGTGAGCCGGCCGGCAGCCAGGGAGGGCGGGCAGCACAGTGTGCGACGGCTCCAAAGGACAAGGTCGCTAAAAGCCATGGCCTCTCGGAAGTGGGGTTAGAAGACCCACGGTCATCATCTACACGGCTTTTGTATTACAATTCTTTGGCCAACGTATAAGTTTCTTACAACGGACAAACGTTACTTTAATTTTTTTTTCTTTAAAAGGGCCATTTACAAAGAAACACTGTGCTACTAACGGCAACCCGTGGAGCCCATCACCAAAGCAAGGATGAGATCAGTCCCCGCCCCGGCTGAGATGCGGGGACTCCCAACGGTGAGGGCAGGATCACGAGCGGGCGAGATGGGCAGCGAGAAGACTTGCTGGGCTCTAGTGCCACCCAGTGTTGGCTCCCTCACTTGCCCGAATGCCTACAACTCAGCTAAAAAGCAGATGACATGGAGCACATAGGGAAGCTGGAGCTGCGGGAAGGCCCCAGCGGGCCACGCACTGGCCTTCACGGCCCCGGCCAGGCCTCCGGGCGCCCCCTGGCAGCACCCTCAGCCCAAGTCTGGGGGATCAGAACACCTGAGCTCTTCCCAGAGAAATCCAGTTACAGGTGGGTGTAATGCTCAAGCGGTGGGAGCGACCACGAACAGCATGCCGAGGGAGGGATGCAGCCCTGACGGCCGAGGGGCCCAGAGGAAGGAGCCCCATCCTTCCGCTACAGAGGATGGGCAGGAGGTGGCCCGGAGAGGAGAACCGACATGCCCAGCTCTTACCACCCACACGCCGTGCTGGCAGGCAGCCACTGGGTGCTGGGCACGGCTCTGGGCACAGAGACAGAGTGAGGGGCTTTGCTCCATTCCCTTGGTCGGTGGAGGGCGACAGCAAACGGGTAGAACACCTGCCAGCCCTTGAGCTGCATGAGGCGGGGTCTCTGGGTGCCCACTGAACCCAGACCCTCCGGCTGCTAATGAGATGTGAACCCAGCAGAGAGCCTAACCCAGTTTTGTCATTTTCTTAAAAAAAAATAAAATTAAACCCCCCCCCCAAAAACCAACTAAACACCTATATTTTTTTGGATTGAAAAAGAAATTACAATGACAACAGAAAGAGTTCCCACAGACCCCATACCGTTTCCCCTGGTGGTAACATCTTACCCCCAGACGGGACATTTGTCACAACTGAGGAACCAATACTGACACACTACGAGTAATCACAGTCCAGTCCTTCTCTGTCCCAGGACGCCATCAGGATCCCATGTGACATGTAGTTGTCACGTCTCTTTAGGCTGCTCTTGGCTGGGACAGCTTCTCAGACTTTCTTTGTTTTTGATGACCTTGAGAGTTTCAAGGATGACTGGTTGGGATTCTGTACCCAGGGTTCGGATGTTTCGCTTCTGGTGAGGCTGCAGGGGCTGATGGGTTTGGGAGGAAGACCCCAGAGCGAAGGGCCTCCTCTGGACATATACAGGTGCTGCACACTGTCACCATGGCCTGTCACTTCGCTGGTGCTGGCCAGGCTCCTTCACTGTAAAGTCCCCGGCACCCCCACCGAAACTGTAGGATTTGGAAGGAAGTCTGTGTGCCCCAGGAGCACCTCACACCTCGAGGAGGCCCTGGAGCT
>NC_043711.1:5406152-5414893 GCF_006229205.1 Suricata suricatta | reverse complement strand
CGGAGGCCTGGGAGCACCGTGCAGATGCCCCAGGAGCACCTCACACCTCAAGGAGGCCCTGGAGCTCTGCACGGAGGCCCTGGGAGCACCACGCAGAGGCCCCAGGAGCACCTCACACATCAAGGAGGCCCGGGAGCACAGCGCAGATGCACACTCTCCTCTTTCAGGGCAGAGCAGCTACATGAGCTCCCTGCAGTGCTGCACGGGCTACTTTTCTTTTTAGAGAAACAAAACCCAAACCTGACCTTCCACAACCGTAATTCTAACAAAATCCCCTGGGTCTCAGAGACTAGCGAGATCCTAAACCCTGGAGAGTGAGGACCCAGAGCAGCGGGGCTGTGGGGCTGGTGCCCCAACTAGTAGGAAAGTCAGACTCAAAAGTTCAGAAAACAGTGCAGAAAACCACAATTGGCTCAAGGCTGCGAACTTGAGGGCCCTCGCAAACAGTTCAGACTGCAAACGTTACAGCTGTATGCAGAACGTCTATGGTGTAGACTTCTGACCCAACTCCAGGTTGGCGGTGATTTTTACTCCCAAACACTTGCTCTCTAACCTGTGCTCTGCCCATCTGTAACCACACCCAGGCCATGGACCCCGTCGGGGCCACCGGATGGGCTCCTCTGCCTCTTTGGTCAGCATGACCCACACTTGTGTCTTCTCGTCTTTCTGCTCTTCCCGCAAGGTCAAGCCCAACTGTGGACCACCTGTCTCTTCCACTGTCGGTGCTGCAGGTGGCCTAAGCCCTGCTAGGGAAGACCTGGCGCCGATGAGGACTCATGCCTGGGCCACACTCCTGTGTCTCAGCCACAGCTGACTGCTCTTGGCATATAAACACGGGTCCTGCCCTGCCCCAGGGTGGTCACTGCAGACTGCCAGTCTACCGACGCTGTCCAACCGTCAGGTGCTGCCCCACAGACAAGGTCAGGACGCAGCTCCCCGAGCTCTCAGCAGCACTGGGTACGGCCAACTCACTTGAGGGGCCACCTCCTCCAGGATGGGATAGCAATGCCTGGGTTTTCCTGCTCCCCAAGCTCTTTCTCTTCCAGCCATCCCACTGAGATGACCCCCAGGTTTCTGTCCCTGGCTCTGTGTCAGTCATATGCCCTTCCTGGGCAGCCTCCTGGACTACCACGTGCCCACACTACCAAAGTTACCCAGGAAGTCACACACCCTCAAATGCCCACTGTGTCCTTTACCAGGCCTGCTTCCTCTCCAGTTCTCGTCAATGAGTTGACAAGTATTAAGTGAGCATCTACTATGTGCCAGGCCCCAGGCCATGCTGGCCAGGAGGTCTGATGATGATCACAGTGGAGCACAGTTTGTGGTAATGGCCGGTGGGCCAGTGGGACAACAGAGCAGCAAGAAGCTAACCAGCAAAACTGCCGCTCGGGCGCTGTAAGGACAACTTCCGCTGTGCTGTGAGGGACTCCTGGGACGGGCCCGTGGTGGACAGGGCGCAGAAGCTCCCTGTGAGGAGCTAACCCTTGCAGTGTGACCCTGGGATGGCTGGAGCGAGCTGTCTAGACGGACGGGCAGGCGCCAAGCCCGTGAGGCAGAGGAGACTCGCTGTGTTCCAGGAGACGAAAGGCAGCAGCGCAGCTGAACAAAGGAGCGGCAGAACGGCCCAGAGGTGGCTGCTGGGTAGAGGGGGCCAGGCCGCAGGCAGAGCCCGGGAGCAAGGCTGGGTAGGGAGGTGCCAGGGGGCGCACAGCAGAAGGAAGAGCCACCGAAAAGCCCCACAGATGGGCTGCTGCGGGAGGGAGCTCTGTGGGGAGGGATCTCTACCCCCCGTTCTGGGGCTGCGCCTGCCCCTAGTCTATCCAACCCTCTGTAGTGGGCACCTGTGTGCGGTGGGAGGGAAGGCGGGTGAGGAATGGAGGGCAGCCCCTGGATTGCACCCACCAGCTGACGGCATTGGCAAAAGTGCCTAACACAGTGCCGAGTCCCCACCTCCACTCAGCTGCTCCCCAGAGACCAACTGCTCTTGGCTTTGGCTGCTTGCCAGCATCACAGGGCAGCTTCTAAAAACCAGCCGTGCCCAGGCCAGAGCCAGAGCCAGAGCCGGAGCCAGCACGGGGGCGGGGCATACAGGAGTGGGGTTGGCTTCGGCAGTTTTTAAACCCCCCCCCCTCAGTGATCCCAAAGTGGAGCCCAGGTTGAGAGCTGCTGCCGGAAGTAAATGAGGAGAGCGGGCACCTGGGGGAGGCCGCCACTTCCCAAAGCACCCCCGCAAGTTCCTGTTTCTCTAACAGGTCTATAAGCCATGCAGGGGAAGGACACAGCTCAGAGGGCCCGCCTCAGCTCAAGGGCCCAAGAGGTCAGGCAGGTGTACCTGTGATCTTTCAGATGACTCTCCTGTCCCCCAGACGCGGTGAGTTGAGGCCACGAAGGCCGATCAGCTGCTGCCCTCTCCTGGTTTAGGGCAGTGGAAGACAAGCCCTGACAGAGGAAGCTCTGAGGGGCGGTGGTGGACCAGCAGCAGCGCGCAGGCACGGCATGGATCCTGCGCAGGCTGCCGGGACTTACGGAGGGCAGGGGTCAGTGCTGGCACGTGAGGCCAACCAGATCTCCAGGGTGAAGATCTGGGGGAGGGGGCGGGGCAGCAGATGAGAGAAAGAGAGAGGAGAGGGAGAACAGCCAAGGAGGAAGCACGAACAAACTCTGGGTGTGAGGCCGAGGGCCCTCCCAGAAGCCCGCGCTCCCCCAGCTCACGCCAGTTCCGCTTCTCTCGCTTGGTCCTGGACCAGCACTGCCGTCCTCTGGGAAGGGACGCCTGGAATGGCCGGCTGAGAGGGCCCAGGAGGCGTCTGGCACCCGGGGGTCTCCTGGAGGCCAGCAGGCCAAGAGCCGCTGCCTGGAGAATGCCAAGGCTGCCCACGAGCCAGTGCTCGCTCAACTCCAAACATCGCTCTCTCTAGACAAGGCTCTTTATTTATCTTAAGTGAGAGAGAGCAGGGGAGGGGCAGAGACAAAGGGAGAGAGAATCCCAAGCAGGCTTTGTGCAGAGCCCAACGTGGAGCTCGAACTCACGAACCACGAGATCATAACCGACTGAGCCCCTCAAGCGCCCCGAGACAAGGTTAAAACCTAGAGGCAAGGCCCTGGCACCTTATGTTACACTCACCGTCCAGGGCAGCCAGACAACATCTCCACCCCTTGGTGTTTCTCAAATTGACTTAGGGTGGGGGGCTGTGGGAGGGGGGTACCCCACAGACAGGTCCTCCCCTTCAACATGAGAGGGCCCGTAGAGTCCAGTTCTTCCTTTATTAAAAAAAATTTTTTTAATTGCTTTCCTTTTTTTTTTTAAGTTTATTTATTTATTTGGGGGAGGGGCAGAGAGAAAGGAGAAGAGAGAATCCCAAGCAGGCTCTGCACTGTCAGCACAGAGCCCGACGCGGGGCTCAATCCCATGAACTGTTGAGATCACGACCTGAGCCGAAATCAAGAGCCGGACGCTTAGCCGACCGAGCCCCCCAGGCGCCCCTGGAGCTCTTCCTTTAAACGTCTGTGGGGGCTCAGGGGAAGACTTCACCGGGGGACACGAGGTCTCGGGGGAGTTAGTGAGACAAGAAGTAGGAAACAGCAAATGCCTCCACAAGAAAGCAAACAGGCAAAGGACGAGAACGGTGTTTTATAAAAGAAGAGTACAAACAGCCACTAGGACGCCTTGAGAAGGCGAACGACCACCCAACTTGGACGTCATTTTTCACTCAGGCTGGGCAAGATGAGACCCCCCCCACCCCGTCCCGGGGGACAGCAGGGCTGGGCAGAACGGGGGTCAACTGGTGACAGGGTCCACTCTCCCATCGGCTGGCTCACCTCTCGGAAGTCTCCCGCTGGAAGCCCCCGGTGCGTGAAGGAGCGCACCAGGAGCTCCTCTCCGTGGGGTTCATAAATACGGAAACCCGGTTACAACCTGCTGTGAACTCAGACTCACCACACAACACAACACAACACAACGGAGCTGTTCTGACGAGACGGCTCACGTTCAGGGACAGAAGAGCATTCACAGGTACAGGAAGAAAAGTTTCCGCCACTGTTCTAGAAGCACGTGGTTGTTTATGACCACAAGTACGGACAGAAGTACGGAAGGCCACAAACCACAAAGTTAACCGTGGTGGGACTTGGAGAAACTTAAACTTCTCCTTTTTGTCTCATACTGTTGTTGTTGCTGTTGCTTATATAAGACACAGAGGTGACTCACGTTAAGAAAACAAAGAGCAGGGCCGCCTGGGTGGCTCAGTCAGTTAAGCCTCCGACTTCGGCTCAGGTCAGATCTCACGTTCGTGGGTTCGAGTCCCGCGTCAGGCTCTGTGCTGACAGCTAGCTCAGAGCCTGGAGCCTGCTTCCGGTTCTGTGTCTCCTTCTCTCTCTGCCCCTCCCCCTCTCATGCTGTCTCTCTCTGTATCAAAAATAAATAAAACATTAAAAAAAAAGAAAAAAAAAGAAAAAAACAAATGCGGCCAGGCTTGGTGTGGAAGGACTTTCCTGCAGTGGGAACAACACTTGTAAAATCACGAGACTGGAAGAGAAGGGCCGCTCTGGGGCATGACGAGCGGCTCAGTCAGGGCTGAGGAGGATGAGAGCCCAGTGGCTGGGGAGAAGGAGGGGCCCCAGAGTCCTGGGAGCCGCAGGCAGGGGTGTGGGCTTTATCCCGACCAGAGGTGCGTGGCCATGAGACAGAAGCTGAGCGAATGGGCCGGAGGCTGGGGACCAGGCGGCCAGCAGGATGGACAGTCTAGGAGGGTGGAGGCTGGCTCCCGGGCCATGTGGCATCTGCAGAAGGACCAGACACCAGGCAGAGAGCGGGGCAGGGCTGCACAGTAGGGCTGGCTAGAGACAGAACAGGCAGCCATAAATGCATGTCCTCAACACTGGGGCTGGGGCCCGGCCAGCAAGAAAAATACTCAATCTCGGAAGCCAGCACGCCAGACATTCCCAAATACTCCTGACACCCCAGCCACCTCCTGTTCCTCATTCCTCCTGTCACCAGTGCCTGGCCAATAAATGTTTGCTGAGCAAATGAACGCCCATGCAGATCTGCAATCTTCTCCAATCGCTAGACCCATTCGTTCGTTCATTCATTCAACAAGCACGGATTATGACTGTATCTAAGGACATAACAGGGTCTCTGCCTCTGAAAACCATATGGACCTACTAGACTAGAAAGTTCTAACTTCAGTACAGTGTGGAAGCCCACAATGCCGTCTGCCTGGTTGCTATGGGAATCCAGATGAGGAGCATCTAATGCTGCTGCCGTTGGGCCAGAGAAGGTGCCCTGAAGCAAGCAGGGCCGGGGACTAAGAGTTTTAAAGCAGGAGAGTGAGAGGGTCGCATGCAGAGTGTTAAAGAGATTCCTTCGTCGAGGTGAAAAGAACCATCTGGAGGGAACACAGGTGGCTGGTTAAGAGGCCAGAATCTAGTGAGGGCCGAAGACGATGTGACCTCATCTAGGGGATGAGTGGCGGGGGAGGGGTGGAGGGCGGTAGAGGCAAAGGGATGGAAGTATCCAGAAGGATGAATGCCAGGGACATGCATCAGAAGGTCATGCTTAGACCTCTGGCTGGAGTCACTGAGAGAACACTGGTGTCACCTGTGGAGACGCACACGCTGGGAAACAAGAAAGCAGCTGGTGGGACAGTCCAGGCGAGTCTGGAAGACACTGCATGAGGGGCTGCAGGGCATGGAGCTGGGGCAAGCAGTCTCACTGTCACACAGGTGGCAGACAGAGGACAAAGTGAAGCTGTGGGGGGTGTCTGCTCTGCCAGGACGGGCTTAGGGAGAGGCAGCTTGGGAACAACTCGAAGGACCGGCTAAGTGGATGGCTGGCCTCGGGCAGGTGGTTCGTGGAAGCCAAGGGGGAGAGGAAGCTTCCAGAAGGAAGAGGAGACAGTCCACTGACGGCTCTGTGAATGGGAGGGGAGGGAGGACAACAGCTAGTAGTTCTCACGGGGAGGGGGAGGATTCTGGGGGCCCCCGGTAAGGTATGGGGGGCATGTTTTAGTTATCACAACTCAGAAGAAGCCACTGGCACGTAGCAGGTGGGAGCGAGCAGTGCTGCTCCACGTCCCATAACGCACAAGCTGCCCACCCACCGAATGATCCAGTCCCAATGTCAGGAGTGCTCTGGTGGAAAAACCCTGGGCCACAGGAAGTCGGAGAATCTTAGCAAGGATTCTCTCAAAGAGGACAGACGCTGGAGCGTGTCGGAACGCTGGCCAGGTGGCCCCGAAGAGATCCAGGGGAGCACGCACTTGCCTGGCCAGAGGCCCCCAGGACGCCGAGGAGGGCCAGAACGGAACAGAGGTGAAGATGGCTGCTATCGTCACTGCGAGGCGAGAGACGGTCACGGGCCGAGAGCGAAGAGTGCAAACGGGCCCGAAGCGGTGGCTGTGGGGGCCGGGGAGGCCTGTGTGGCAGGCCGAGCTCAGCTGGGAATTTGATTCCACGGGGCACCCGCCGGCCTGGATGCAGGACTCTCTCCAGCCGGAAGGAGGAAGCCGTCGGAAGAACGGATCCACGTCTGGGGTTTCACCAGAGCAGTGCCATGAGGACAGAGGGGCAGAAAGGCCGGCAAGGTTGTCACATGCCCGCGGTGGGGGGACAGAGCGGGGAATGCAGTAAGCTTTTCAGAAGGTCCCCTCGTCCAATTTAAGGAACTGCTAGCGAGATGCTGGGCTGAAATTGAGCCTGGGCTCACCCACTTCACGATCCTTGGTACTCTTTACTTATCTTGCCCAAAGGGAAGAAAAAGTTATCTCTGAACTGAAATAATTTCCAAATTACTCTTTGCTGCCTTTACCTCCTACCCTGAACCAGTTCTCTCTGGCCTGATCTTGCCAAATCTAGGCGTTCCTATTAACATAGCTCACATTCCTTTGAAAACCACAACAAGCAAATAGACAAAGAAGTCAGGTACCAGGAGAATGCTGGCAAAATGGGAATGCACAGCTCGGGAATATCCACGGGGCTACAAATTCCCTTCCACCAGAAAAGGACAAAGGTAAGACTTGGTAGTAGCATAGGAGAATTTTAAAATGCCTCTGAAAAAGGACTCTCTTATTCACGATGGTCTCCTGAAACACGAGAAAGGTAATGGCTTCTAGAACATTCTAACACTGTTCAATCTGTGTATTAGCTACAACTCCTATTTAGAAGATGTTTACTAAAATTGGACTCTCGAAATTGGGAGTCCGATAAAGACTTCTGAATTCAAGGCCCCTCTGAGGAACATCCCCCCTGTAACCCCTTGTGCAGCGGTCAGCTGGCCTCTCCGCGGTCATCCCCAGGGCCAGGCAGCTTCAGGTCACTGGCAAAAGCTGAGAGGCAATGGAGCACGCCGGTACGTGGGGTTCCATACGTTACTTTTATGTAGATTTCAGTTTAAGATACTATCTTCTTTCCATAATAAAGATTTTTTTTAAGATTTAAATTAGTTTTCAGTGAAGGACTCATAGTCCCACAGCCCAGGGTGGCAGCCAGAGTCTTCCTGGGGGGACTGCCCATTGGTCAGCTCACCAGAGCAGGGCCAGAAGGGGAGGGGGGGAGGAGGGAGGAGGAGGAAGAGGGCAGCTCTCCAAAACAGTGTTCCTCCCTGGGGAGAAAAGGCAGGCCGTGCTTGCAGCACCTGGTCTTTCCAGGTTTTTCTCCTTGAAACCAGGTTCTCAGGACAAAGGCAGCTCCAGGATGGCCGTCCCGGGCGTCCGGAACCCTTACGAGGCAGGCGGGCATCAGGACGCGGGAGCCGCCAGCCCCACTTGACGTCTGGGGCTGGCACACAGAGGCGGCGGGAGCGCGGGGCTTGCGGCCGGCACCCGCTCTCGGGCCCGCCTGCTGCCCCTCGGCCCTGCTCCGGCTCCACGGGAGGCCGAGCTCAGGGTGTCTCAGGCGGTCCCGCTGACGTGACTGTGTGACGGCAAAGAGCACAGACCAAAGCCCAGGAAGCGCCGTCCCGGGGGCCGCTCTGTTCTGCCACCAGCCTGACCGCACGCGAGGACCCGGGAAGGCAGGGACAGGCCTGCCTGGGCCAGAGTCCCTTCCACGGGTGGGACGAGCCAGGCCAGGCTGTCGTCCTCTGGTCTCTCACAGTCCTCGGAGCGGTCCTCATTTCTGGGGTTCCCTCGTTTCCCTCCCCTCCCGCCGCTGCACTGCATGCGCGCACGCGCACTCTGTCTTTCGATGAGCTCCCGGGGACCTACATCCAAACCTTACGCCAGGGCGGTGGCAAACTGCATGGCCATCAGCTCAAGGCCACGGTGCCCCGCGGGATGGCCACGAGCGCCCCTCGCAAACCCTCTGGGTTCCTTTACCTGCTACTTTATCCCGAATGAGCTTCGCCGACTCGACTTCACCAATGCTGCTGAACAGACTCCGCAACTCATCCTGGGTCATGTTCTGAGGGAGGTAGTTGACAATTAAATTCGTTCTCCCGATATCATCCCTGCAGTCTTCGGCCATGTGGTCTTCATAACCATTAGACATTGTATTTTTTAAAAATCTGAGGAGGGGAGGAAGAAAACCTCAGGTAAATTCCAAATGTCCACATGGCAAAGTATTACGGCAAAACTAGTGACTGGCACTTTGGGTTCTTCCTTTTCAACACTATCAAGTTCAACTTAGGGTCGCACAAAACCACACACACGGATGTTTGTGGAGGCTTTATTCCTAACTGCCCTGGAACCGCAAGCGGCCAACATGCCTTTCAGCAGGCGAGTGGAGAAACAGGCTCCAGCTGTCTGTGC
>NC_043711.1:5404339-5406052 GCF_006229205.1 Suricata suricatta | reverse complement strand
CCCCCACCCCCACCCCTGCAGTCATGATAACCAAAAAGGTCTCCAGACTCTGCCCGGTGTCCCCGGGGGGTGCCAGATCACCCAGGCTGAGAACCACTGACCTAAATAATGTAATAGCAAGTATTTTTTCCAAGTCCGCTGCTTGTCTGTGGATGGTGCCTTTTGCCATACAGAAGTTCTTAATCTTATGAAGTCTGACTTTCCAATCATTCCTTTTATGGCTTTTGATCTTAACCTATTTTATAGAGAACAGGGAGCATAGAACATTTTCAAACAAGTAAAAGAAATGCTGGGAGAGTGGACTGACTGCACATTGTGTGTGGTCGGAAGCAAAGTAGGAAGTGGGAAGGTGAAGAGCCAAATGTTTCCAGCAGGGAAAAAAATAATAATAAAATAAAAAATACACCACACCTCACTCCTCTCAGTGCTGACTCGGGGGGGAGGTGGGAGCTGTGTTCAGGTTTTTACGTAACCGCTGGCAAGGCTATTTTTAAAGAAGGCTGCGTGCTCCTGACAGTGGGCACCAGGTTTTCTGGCAGAAAAGCAGGGCTGGGCAGGAGGGTCTGGAGAAAGGGGTGTGCTGCCCACCCCATCGAGACCTCCCAGCCGGGGGGGGGGGCAGCAGGGCCCCTTCGTCTGAGATGACATCTCAGCCCCATCATATTCAGAGGCAGGGACATGGGGCATCTTAGAGGAGGCAGCCGCATGGCAGTGCTTGGGAGTCGTGCTCCCAGAGCTGTGCTCCCAGAAGAGCTGTGCTGGTGCCCTCGCTGCTTTGATCTGGACTCCACTCTAACGCCACCTCTGTGCTGGCTCCCACTGAAAGCGAAGACTTGTGCGGGCGGCTGAGGGCCTTCCAGAGCCCGCAAGCTCTGAAGACCCGGTGCCTCTGACGGGCAGAGAAGCCTGACCTCTCCCGGTTCCGTTGCTTTGGAATAAGGGATGCAGAGATCCGTTGTCTGCCTGCCCGAGGCCAGACAGGCTGTCTGAGTCGGGGTGCTCCAGGGCACCTCGCCGGCTCCTCAGCACCCAGCCGCACCAGGAGGGCGTGCAGAGACGAGAGAAGGCTCTGGAGACGACCCACACACTTGGCACGGGAGCTTGAATTACGGTGCTACAATTATTTGTGGCTGTTTTTTTTGTTTTGTTTTGAAGTTAGCTCTGCAGAACTCATGAGCCTGAAATCAAGAGTCACACTCTCCAGGGGCTGCTGGGGGGCCCAGTCAGTTAAGCGTTGGGCTCTTTCTTGGTTTCGGCTCCGGTCATGATCTCATGGTTCGTGAGTTCGATCCCCGTGGGTCAGGGCTCTGTGCTGATGGTGCGGAGCCTGCATTTGGGATTCTCTCCCCCCCCCACCCCTCCCCTCTTCTCACTCTCAAAATCAATAAGTAAACTTAAATTTAAAAGGTCACATGCTCCACTGACTGAGCCAGCTACCCCCCGCGCCCCCCCCCATCCCCCGTTTGTAGGCTTTCGGAAGCTCCTTGGTAAGTAGAAATGGTTGAGCTTGAAGTTGGTTTGGGTCTTGTTTTAGCGCAGCTTTCGGGTTACAGAAGGGGTCCGTCTCCAGCGCAGTCTTCCCTATTAGCAGCATCTTGTGTTGGTGTGGTCCTCTGTGAGGGCTGAAGAAACCGCACAGACAGTTTGCCTTAGGGTTCCGCTCGGTGCTGTACGTTCCGTGGATTTGGACAGACGTGTGACAACACGTACGCA
>NC_043711.1:5395709-5404239 GCF_006229205.1 Suricata suricatta | reverse complement strand
GAGTCTGTTAAACCATCTGTACCCATGAGGCTTTAAGATAGATCATTAGCTCAAAAACAAACAAAGCAACCAAACAACCACATTTGCTGAAGCCTGAACCAAAGTGCAAGGGTTAACCCTGAGAAATTAAAATGCACAAGGAAGTCTGCTCACAAGGTGATTCAAACATTTATCTTCTTTGCTCTTTTTTCTTTCTCTCTCCCTCTCCTCACCTTTGTTCTGAGTTAGGCACCAACTCTTCTGCCCTCTCCCTCCCCCTGCTTTCACCAGTGACGAACCGGGCAATAATTACCCTATTCTCGTTATTCAGAGTGGAGTGTCCTCTCTGCCTGGCAAAAAAAGAGGACTTTTTTTTTTTTTTTTAATTATTTGTTTACTTGAGAGAGAGAGAGAGCACACAGAAGAAGGGAGAGTGGGTAAAGACAATCTCAAGCAGGCTCCACACTGTCAGCACAGAGCCCCCCACCATGTATGGCTCAATCTCGAACCATGAGATCATGACCTGAGCCGAAATTAAGAGTCGGAGCTAAACCAATTGAGTGACCTAGGCGCCCCAAAAAGATGACTTTCTAAAACAGTGGTTGGCAAACCATGGCTTGTGGACCAAATATGACCCACCACCTGTTTTTATAAATAAAGTTTTATTGGCACACAGCTTTCTCTTTTGTTTATGTATTGTCTGTGCTGTTTTTGCACTACAGTGACATAGTTGAGTAGTTGTGACAGAGACCATATGGCCCCAAAAGCTGAAAATATTTACCATCTGGCTCTTTACAGAAGAAGTGTGCCGACCTCTGTTCTAAAATGTAAAAACAAAAAATTTCTCTCCTTAACAAATTTTTTAAAAATGTTTATTTATTTTTGAGAGAGAGAGACAGAGGGGGGGAGTACAGGGAGGAAAGAGAGAGAAGGAAACACAGAATCCAAAGCAGGCTCCAGGCTCCGAGCTGTCAGCACAAGTCCGACGTGGGGCTCAAACCCAGGCACCATAAGATCATGAACTGAGCTGAAGCTGGACGTTTAACCAACTAAACCAGTCAGGTACCCCTAAACTAAACTAATTTTAAAGGTGACAAAAGATGTGAACAAACAATGCATCAAAGGAAATATACGGATGGCAAAGAGACATATGAAGAGATGCTTGACGTTATTACTTATTAGGGAAATGCAAATTTAGACTACACAGAGATACACTGGAATGAGAATCAGGATACCCCTAACCCATTTAAAGTGGTAAAACAAAATAAAAGCAGGCAAACAACAACAAAACAGACAGTATCAAGTGCTGGTGAGGATGCAGAGAAGCCGGAATTTTCACGCACTGCTGGTGGAAATGTACAATGTTACAGCCACTTTGGAAAATGTACAGGCAGCGTCTTGCAGTTAAAGACACTTTCCGTAAGACCCAGCAATCCTGTACTCATGGTCGTACAAGGGAAATGCAAACCTGTGCTCATATAAAACCCCACACACAAGTGTTTATAGCAACTTGATTCACAAACACCCCAACCTGGAGCAGCCCCAACGCCCTGCAAGCCGTCAGTGGCGAGACTACGGGAGGCTGCGAGACAGCGTTCCGCTCACCAATAAAAAAGCACTACTATCCACGCAACTTGAATGAGTATCAGATACATTTTGCAGAGTGAAAAGAAACGTGACTCCAAGGCCACATACTGCATGAGACCGTTCTGGAAAAGGCAAAAACACAGGAATGGATCAGTGGTTGCCAGGGGCAGGGAGCAAGGGCAGCAGGGAGCACACGGCGGGAGCACCAGGAGAGGGGGTGGGGGGTGCAACATTCCCAGGCCTTGATTGTGGAGGCAGTAACATGGCTCTGTACACTTGCCAAAACTCAAAGAACTCGTTGACAAGAGGAGCGAGTTCAAAAATAAATCTTGAAAGATTTAAAAAGTGAGCTTTTGCCCCAGCACGCTGGCTCCCCGACCTCCCTAGAGGAGGCTGAGTGGGCCCCGTGGGCCCAGTTCTTAGTCAACTGCCAACAGTGGAGAAACTCAAACTCCAAAAGCAAGGTTTCTTGATGCTTCAGGGCCGCTCCACCCTGCTCTCCGTGTCCCTTCCCCTGACCTTTCCAAGTCCACATCGCTAACCCTCCCCAACTTGCGGCTGCTGAGCACCAATCACAGCTGGGCCTTCATCTCTGCCTGACAATCGTGACTTCCAAGAAGTCACAGCCACTTCTGGCCATCTTGCAGCTCGCCAGGCCGCCCCCTCTCACTCAGTGGGCTCTCAGCGTCCAGACCCCTCCAGGTCAACACACTGGGCGTTCCCTGTCAGTGGTGTCCCCACCCTCTGAGGCTTGGAGACTTCATGACTCTGCTCAGGGTCAGTCTCTCCTCTGTGAGGAAGTGGAAAGGGTGCCTGGATGGCTCAGTCAGGTAAGCATCTGACTTCGGCTCAGGTCATGATCTCACAGTTTGTGGGTTCGAGCCCCGTGTTGGGCTCTGTGCTGACAGCTCAGAGCCTGGAGCCTGCTTCGGATTCTATGTCTCCCTCTCTCTCTGACCCTCCCCTGCTCGTGCTGTCTCTGTCTCTCAAAAACAAATAAAAAACATTAAAAAAAAAAAAGTGGCAGGGCCAGGCCTCTGACAGTCACTCCAGAGCAGTCTCCCACGCCCTTCGTGACAAGGCCCCTGGCTCCAGCGCCTCCCCCGTGTGCTTCAGACCTTCCTGTCCCTGTGCCTCTGTGCCGCCTGCTCCTTGGGCAGGGAGTGTCCACCTTTCCCATCAGGTCCCCACTCATCTGCGAAAAGTCCCCCCAGACAACAGGGTGCTCTAGTTCCCTGGGCCCGTACCCCCTCAACACAAACCTTTATTGATGGACAAATCACTCCCAGTTATTTGTTTTTCACCCACATCATCGGTGAGAGCTTGGGGCGGAGGGTGGGGGGCAAGCCTACAGTGGTGTCACCTAAGGGCCCCCGGCCACCCCAGGCTGCCTGGCAAACTGTAGGTAAGTCGTGCAGGCACACGTGGTGTGGGGGGAGGGTTGGGGATGACGGGCGACAGACACTGGCCCTCAGACCCACCCAGGAATCATGTGCATTTGCCGCTTTATGATAAAGGGTGGTGGGAAATTACACCAACAACAGCGTACTCATCCGTTCAGGACCTTACTTTTCCGGGATCGGCCGTCCCATCCCACAGAATCAGACTCAATCACAGGGGAGCACAAGGCAAGCGCAGTTTCGCAAAGCATCTCCTGCTGATTTGGAAATGTTTCCAGTAACTGCATGCCTCACGGAGAAGCCCTGTTTGGATGATCTCTGATAGGTTTCAGCACCCCCCCACCACGCACTATCTTCAGCAATCCTAGGTGTCTGTGTGACTCCGGCAATAGCGTTCACATCGGTAGCAGAACCCCTAGACGCACAGGGGAGAGACGTGCGTGTAAAAACTCACACAGGTAACACACAGGTCAGGCAGCAAGACTAGTTCCCACTATGACCCCGTGAGACTCTGACTCGTTTTATGGGCACCAGAGCAGGCGGTGCTCAACTACTCAAGCCAGGGCCAAACTAGAACAGTCAAATACACCCTCGGGCTCAACCTTGACACTTCACACATCACATGACGGGGCTGGGACTCCATTATCCCTAAGGTCCTTTCCAGATGTAGACTTCGGCGTTCTCCAGGCTAAAAGCCCCAGGAATGGAAGGTCACCCAGGAAACAGTCTGGGTGCCAGGGGAGAGCGTACCGCCTGACCCAGTTAGAACTGCCCTGCGAGGCGAGGACTCACGTGAACCGGGTGCACATTTCCTCACTCGCCACTTCCCGCTGCCCAAGGCGGGGAGAGCCACCTGACCGGGCCGGCCAAGGCTACGTCACAGCACTGACGCGCACGCCGGCCGAAAAGCTCAGGGAAGCGGCGGGTCAGGTGAGGCTGGTGCCTGGCCCAGTCCAGGGCTCCACGGGCCGGAGGAGATGGGATTGGCTCCACAGTCCGGCTAGAGTTTGCGGCGGCTTACTGGCTGGTCAAGGCCACTCCAGGGCTCTCGCACAGAAGCACAAAGCCACATGGCACCGCAGGAAGAACTGGCCCGTGGAGAGTGGCAGACCTGCGCTCCGGTGCTAACCCTAGTGGTAATCAGCTAAGCCACGGCTGAGTATGGCACTTCCTTCCTGGAGCCTCGGTCTCCTTGTCTGCAAAATGGAGAGGTTACCGCCTGCTTCGCAGCGCCTAGCACGCTTCCTGGTGCTTGGCAAGTGGCCACTTTGCCCGCCTCCAGGTCCACTGAGGAACACTCTGACTCTCTGCCCCTGGGATCCTGGAAGTGATCCAGACCTTTGCTGCCATTCCTAATGGGCCAGGGCTCCTGGGAAAGCGCAGAGCTCACCGCTGCGGCCACACATGTGGAAGACCTGGTTGTGGTCTATGCTCACTCACCATCAACCGCACACGCAAGCTTGGATGGGTCGGCTCGCCTCTCGACCCCATCTCCTTCACTCATTAACAAAGTCAAGGGGACCGGTGCCTCCCTGACCTCCCTGTCTCCAACCGCAGGCACCTCTATATCCTCTCCCTCGATCCTGAATTACTGCCTCTGGTGGCAGGACACATGCCTCCCCCAAGCCACCCCTCTCCGCCCCCCACCCCTAAGCAGGCAGCAAGTTCTGCAGGTTGCACATCAGCGATACGTCGCCCTCTCCCCCATCTCTCTGACATGGTTTTTACTGAGGTCCTGTTATCTCTTGCCTAGACAGACTCCCATGTGGTCTCCCTGCCACGTGATTATTTCACACCCAGTCTCTCTAAACCCAACCAGGTCTCTTCCCCCCAAATCACTCCTCTGCCTCCTGTCACTCCGCTTCTGTTCGTGGTGACATCAGTCTTGCCCCTGGTTCATCCTGGACCGTTTCCTCCTTTGTGAATCTTTCCTCCAGGAGATATGTTGTTTTCGGTGGGCGGCTGGATCCAGTCGCTCCTGAGCCCCCTGCTGGCCCTCCTGCTCCCAAGTATACACGGAGTGCCGAACGTGTGCCGGGCACGGAGCGGGGTACTGGGTATATAAGATGAAGGAACAGAACCCATCCCGGCCCTCAAATTCAGGCCATCAGCCGCCACTTCATAACGCAAAAGTCTCTTGACCAGTCTGTCCATCCTGGAGTTTCCCCCCAGAAACACAAACTTCCAAGATCACCTCTTGACTGTGTCCAGAAACCCTCTACCATCTGATGCTGACATACTTTTCTAGATTTATCTCCAAGTTCTTCTTCTGCCTGCCCAAACTGGTCCACTCAGGCTTCTGGACCTCTTTGTGTTCCTCTTTTATTCACCTGGAGCCACTGGCTGCACCTGAAAATTCCTGCCCACGCCTCTCTGGCCACAATGGCTGGCACGGGCACGAGCTCTTTCATCGAACACAGAAACCAAGCACCAACCATCTCTTTCAACACTCTCAGTGCGGTCACGACCCGCCGCTTCCCCCTCTTCCACCTTCATCCATAAAGGTCTTTTCTCTCCAACTCAGGTTAGACGCTCCTTGAGGAGGCAATTTCTTCCCCTTCTCCCTGCTCCCCACGACAATGAGTTGCGATTTATGTTCTTAATCTACGAAAGTAGGGGCGTTGACTTGGCCAAGGCACACGGAGGCTGTGGGTCAAGTGGGGATGGATGGTGATCATAAAAGTGAGTCCCGCCAACACGTATGGACACGGACAACGCCTTCTGTCCCCTTCCTGCTTCGTGGTTCGTCCGCGTACGTGCATTCTATTCCAGGGGCGCTTTCCCATCTATGTGCGCATTCCCAACCCCTCCTCTCGCCTCTGCTGGTCACTCAGGCAGAGACCCAGAGTCATCCGCTGCTGTCCTCTCTTGCTCTCTCACATCCCACATCTTGAGAGCTTGTCTGGAGGTTCTAGCAGGGGAGCGCAGCTACTCGTATACCCTTGACCGAAGAACGGTCCTCCTCTATCGGGGATGGGCGTCCTCTTCGACCGAGTGCGCAGCTTCGGGAGGGACGCACATGGAGCGGTGAGGGAGGAAGGGGACACCCGCCTAGCCAGGCAGATCAGCTGAATCAACCCCGGCGATCAATGGGGTGACAGATGTCGCAGCCAGATCGCCCTCACATCCACTCACCCAGAGTCCTGTGTCTCTTACACGCCCAGCCACATCTCACCCCACCCCCCTCTCTCCCCTACCACTACAGCTCCAGGTCACATTCACAGTTTTTCTGACACAGAGGGAAGGGATCACCTCCTGACCACTGTGCTAGCCTTCAGCATCCTCCTCCTCCCAACTCTTCCCTCTGGGCGCAGATCTGCCTTCTTCCCTTTGAGGGCTAAAGTCGCGCCTGGCCAGCCTACAGGACAGCGTCCAGGTCCTCTGCACGGCAGCCAAACAAGTGTTCTTGCCCTCCTTACCTCGCTTTCTTGCCCCCGAAGTAGCAGACTCCACATGGTTCCCTGAACAAACCAAGAGGTTCCCACTCCCATGCCTTTGCAGATGCTGTTCCCGAATCCTGCAGAGCTGTTCCCTGTGGTCTGTACCTGGCTAACCCCTCCCCCCGCCACACTTCCCCTCCTCCGGGAAGCATTCTGGGCTCTCCTTTGCCCACCAAGCCTAGGGAAACAGCCTCCTTTCCTGTGCTACCACACCAGTCAGCATATGACCCTCACCGCACTTACCATCTGCCCACACGCTGTCATCACCACTGCCTCCCAGAGCCTAGCAGGGCAGCGGGGAGAGCTGGGTAAAGGAGGGAAGCAAGACTCACTTCCCTTCTGCGGGCTGCTCCCCTCCGGTCTTCCCCTGACTTGCAGGCTCCGGCCAGCCTCGCCGCCTCACTATTGCCACCTAGGGGCAACACGCAGCAACTGCACTTCCCTCACCGTTGAACATTTGACTCCACTGAATGAGACGGGGACCCAGGCGAGGGAACCCGGTTAATTCCGGGGTGGGGAGAAGGAGAGTAGTAATCAGAGGAGGCGCCGAATGGTGAGTGAGCTCTGAGCTGGGCCACACAGCGTGAGTGAAGGATCTGGAGGTGGAGGAGAACGGGGACGACAGGCAGACAGGGTCAGTGTTGCCGGTCCAGGTGCAGGTGAAATGCAAAAGGGAGGGAAGGTTAGCATGTGGAAGGCCTGGGACCCCAAACCTTAGCTTTTATTAAAGGCACTTAAAGAGGTGATGAAAATTAGAATTTCTTCCTCCCAGAAACTTTTAATCAGGAGTGACACAATCACATCTATATTTTAAAAAGTCCACTTTTGCTGGAGTATGAAAGCACGGAAATGGGAAGCAGGGGATGAGAGAAGCAATAAAGCAAGCGGCAAAACGACAGTATTTTCACAACTCTCTCGATTTCCACTGGCTGCACCGTGACCTCACACTCACCAAACACACCCAGAATGAAACTCTGTCTCCTCAAAACCAGTGTGTCAGCCTCAACATTACTTATTTCCACATTCTGAGGTGTTCATAGATCTCAGCCTCTTTGCGGTTCTTGAAGTCACGAAAATGTCGTAACAGATCCCAACACAACGCTTTACACACAGGAGATGCTCAATGACAACTGAATGGGACTCCTCTCAGGGTCCCCTAGCCCCTTGTGATCATAAAAGCAACAAAATCCTGTGGTTAGCGGTAAGGACTTTGAGTCTGAGGACCTGAGTTCAAATCCTGCCTCAGCACCTTACTGTGCGAGACTGGTCATAACAAGCGACCCACCTAAGCCTCAGTCTGTCTGTCCTGAAGACGTGAAGTACTGCAGCACCTATCTGAAGGGCTGGGGACGAGGCTCCGTGAAGTGACAAGCACAAAACAAACCCTCACGGAACACTGGTGATTATAACTTTCCCTATTCAGTGCTTCCCACTCTAAGGCCAATGCCAGGAGCTTCCCACCCTCTTAAATCCGCAGAGCGATTTTTCCAACCCATTTTACAGATGAGAAAACTAAGGCTCCCACAGCTGAATTTGTACAAGGTCTCGGGAGCCTTGGATACCAAGGCATCAGAGGCGTGGCGGGAAGAACTTTTAGTGAAAGATCGTTTAGTCCAGTGGTGGTTTTCGTGTGTGTGACACTTTCGGCAACTTCTGAAGACATCTTTGATCTTCAGGACTGAGGGGTGGGGGCTGGGGGGAGAGGCTGCTGGCATCTAATGGGCCCGTAGTCAATAAATACTACTATGCGCATCCTAGGATGCACAGGACAGCCCTCCCCCTGCCAAACCAAGCGTGCTCAGACCTGAAACGTTAGCGACCAGGTTGAGAAACCCTTCTCTGGCCAAATCATCTTTCTCATTTTCCTCACTTCTGGAGCGATGGCCATACGGATCCTACGTGAATACTTCTGGGGAGGCGGGGAAGGGACCTCTCTCCCTCCAGGGGCGGTGCAAGCAAAAGTTCTTCTCCGCCTTCTCTGCACACAGTAGGTATCAAAACCCATTTCAAGAAGCCTAGCATCAGAGGAGACCGGAAAAGGAAGAGCATCCCTCCCCCATTGTTCAATTGCGTGCAGGTTGTGTTTTCAACACACACACACACACACACACACACACACACACA
>NC_043711.1:5357265-5395609 GCF_006229205.1 Suricata suricatta | reverse complement strand
CCGGTGTCCGCCACGGTGCGCTTCTCATTGGCCGACGTGCCTGTCTCGGCGCCCAGAGGCGCGCGGCGGAGGCGGGACTTCCGGCTGGCGCCGCCTGCGAAGAGCTCGGCGGCCGGCGGAGACGCGGGTGGCCGGCGATGGCCGCGGAGGGGGCCTGCTGGGGCTCAGCCCACGGAGGCCGGCGGAAGGGGGTGGCCGAAAAGCCGCGCCCCTTGTCGAGCTCATGCTGTGTGACCCGCGCCTGTCTTTCCCGCCGCGGCCCCGCCAGGTAGGAATGGTCCGCGCGCCATGGCTGTGGGGGACAAAACCCGGGTTCGAATCCCGACCCCGACGTTTCAGCACTACGTACCGTTGGGAAAGGACTGACGTCACTTCTACGGGCCTCAGTTTCCTTATCTGGTGTGGTGAGGAGGTGGGGCAAGGGACGTGGTCAGCCTTCCATCAGCGTTGACTACTGGCGTTACCGGGTTCCCAGAGGCTCAGCTCAGCAGTTAGTCATTAGAGTTTTATTGAGTGTCTACTATATGCCAGGCACTTGTATGGGTAGCGAACAGGCAATAATGTGAGCCACAAATGTTAGCCAGGTGCGTGATTCAAATTTTCTAATAGCTGTGTTAAAGGAAAGTTAAAAATAGCTACTTTTTAACAATGTATTTTATTTCAGGATGTGTAAATGTTCCTTCTACGTGTAGTCAGTATAAAAACTTATGAGATCTTATATCTTTTACATTCCCTACCCCCAACTCTCTAAGATCTTGTATGTCTTACAGGTACGGCCCATCTCAAGTTGGACTGGCTACGCTTCAAAAGCTCAGCAACCCCGAGGCTCCTGCATTGGACCCTGCAATGTCGGATGGGGAAACAGAAAAGAAATCAAGTAGATTCCAAATCAGGTGGCGGAAAGCAGGAAGAAGAAAAGGACACTGGAGAAGGGGAGTGTGGGGGATGTGGGGTTGCACTTTGAGAGAGGGAGTGAGGAAGGTTTAGAAGATAGCATGACCCAGGGATCCTAGGAATTGAGCACGTAATTATTGTTTAGCGCCTTGTTTGTCTGGTAGAACTTCCTGCCCTGGTGGGCCTGTTATCACCACAGGCTAATTTAGCAGCCACCAGCTCCACATGACTTCTGGGCACTAGGCATGTGGCTGGTGCCACTGAGGAATTGAATTAAAAAAATGTTTTTTTAATGTTTATTTATTTTTGAGAGACAGGCCATGAGCAGGGGAGGGTCAGAGAGAGAGGGAGACACAGAATCTGAAGCAGGCTCCAGGCTCTGAGCTGTCAGCACAGAGCCCAACACGGGTCTCGAACCCACAAACTGTGATATCATGACCTGGGCCAACGCTTAACTGACTGAGCCACCCGGGCGCCCCAAGAATTGAAATTTTATTTATTTATTTTTTTTATTTTTGCGAGACAGAGACAGCTCGAGCAGGGGAGGGTCAGAGAGAGAGGGAGATACAGAATGTGAAGCAGGCTCCAGGCTCCGAGCTAGCTGTCAGCACAGAGCCCGACGTGGGGCTCGAACCCATGAACCGGGAGATCATGACCTGAGCTGAAGCCAGATGCCTAACCGACTGGGCCACCCACATGCCCCAAGAATTGAATTTTTAACGTACTTCATTTTTACTTAATTTAAATCTAGTCATGTAATAAATTAGTGACGTAGAGCTTGTGGCTCCCGTCCTGGATGGCATAGATTGGTTGGAGGGTAGCATGTGCTCTGAATACAGTGCTGAATCGTCACGTGCGTTCTCCTGTGTGATCCTCACAAAAGCTCTGTGAAATGGGAGTTTTAACCATCGTCATGCTGAAGAATGAAATCATTTATTCATCTACACTTTGTTATCATTCTCATTAATAGACGTTTTTTTTGGAGCAGTTTGCGATTTACGTGAATATTTGAAAATACAGAGTTACCGTTTTCCCCTCACCCAGCTTCTCCTATTAGTAACATCTTTCCTTTTTTATAATGTTTAGTTATTACTGAGAGACAGAACAGGATCGTGGGAGGCAGACACACACACACACACACTCACACACACACACAGAATCCAAAGCAGGCTCCAGGCTCTGTGCTGACAGCTCAGAGCCTGACGCGGGGCTCGAACTCCCAAACTGCAAGTTCATGACCTGAGCCAAAGTTGGGATGCTTAAATGACTGAGCCACCCAGGCGCCCCTCCTGTTAGTAACATCTTTCATTAACACAATGCACTTGTTACGATGAACGAATTCATAGTGATACGTGTCAACCGAAGTTCAGCGTTCGTTAGATTCCCTTGTGTTTTACTTAATGTCCTCCTTCCTGTCCAGGATCCCATGCAAGATGCCACATTACCTTTAGTTGTCCTGGTCCGTCCTCATTCTCTCTCTCTCTCTTTTTTTTTGAGGTATAATTGATACGAAACACTGTTAGTTGTAGATGTGCAGCATGATGACCGGGTATTTGTGTATATCATCAGAAAATTACTACAGTTGACACCCGTCGTGACCCGTAATTACGAATATTTTGTTGCTGTTGCGGTGAGGACTTTTATGATCCCGCTCACTTAGCTGTCCTGTTTCTTTAGGCTCCTCTTGGCTGTGGCAGATTCTCCGACTTTCCTTGTTTTCGGTGATTTTGAGGACTGATCAAGTATCGTAGAATCCTCCCCAGTGAGAACATGTCTGGTGTTTTCCTCGTGGTGAGGCTGGGAAGGGGTTTGTGGGGAGGAGGCCCCCAGACGGAAGGATGAACTCAGCACAGCCCGTCAAAGGGATGTACTCCCAGCACGATCTGTGCCTGTGGCGTTGGCCTTGATCGTGGGCCGAGGTAGCACTTGTCAGGTTTCTCCCCTACCAAGCTACCTCCCTTCCTTTCCTGTACCATATACTTTGGGAGCAAGTCACTCCGTGCAGCACAGCTAAGGAGCGAAGGATTTCCTGCCTGACGTGAGGTATCCGGGTGAATTACGTGAGTTCTTCTGCTTGGGAGACTTCTCTTTCCTCCCTGACTTATCAGCCTATTCATTGTGTAATTATATCGGCGTGGCCTCTGGATGTTGGTTTTACATTCCGGGCTGTACCCCAATACTACTTTCTTTTGGCCGAATTATTCCAGCTTTGGCCACTGAGAGCTTTCAGTCGGCTCCTATGGTTCCTTGCCACGCTCCCTTCGGTGCAGTTGGTTTGGGTTTTTTTTTTTATTGTTTTTGTTTTCTTGGGAGCACCTCCTTACTCTCTGGGACTCTAGGCTGCTCCGGGCTCATCTGTAGTTCCTGCCCCAGTGCCAGAATCTGTCATTTCGCCCAGCCTGGTTCCTTTCAGTAGAGAGTGGTGTTCGAGACCAAGATCTGGGCACTTGGAATGCTCGTTGCTCCTGGGGTGTCATTTCTTTTAGGTCATCAATCGTTTTGGTTTTTTTTAAGTTTAAGTTTATTTTATTTATTTGAGAGAGAGAGAGAGAAAGTAAGTGTGAGCAGGGGAGGGGCACAGAGAGAGGGAGAGGGAGAATCCCCAGCAGGCTCCACGCTGTCAGCAGAGATCATGACCTGACCTAAAATCAAGAGTCGGACACTCAACCGGCTGAGCCACCCAGGTGCCCCCTCGGTCATTGATGCTTTTTAATCACCCACAGTGTACCTGGTGCAGGTGCTCAGCCCTGGGGATACAAATGACCATGCTAGAAGGGACATCTGCCCTCACAGAAGTCCCAGTCAGTCTGTGGGGACAGTCCTAAGTGGGCAACTCCAACATCGACTAGGTGTGCCACCTTGGGTAAGCTCTTTCATCTCCCTGAGCTTCAGCCTCAGCATCTGTGAAACGGGAGTGATTATAATACTTTGCGAAGGCACTGGGAGAATTAGCCGAAATCACCCACTTTGGCACAGAGCGCAGCTTGACGTACGTATTAAATCCTATTCTTGTTAACAGTGATCAGAAATCGCACAATTACCATCGTTACAAAACTACAAAATAATTACAGTCTGCCGAGGTTCAGAGTGCCAGCAAAGCACGTAGCGGGAGAACCTGACCGCACTTTGGGGTGACCAGGGAAGACTTTCCGAGTCATTGGGGTTACCGCTGAGGCAGGAAGGGTAGGTCGCCAGGCAGACAGGGACAAAATGTTTCAGGCAGAAAGACCAGCAAGTGCAAAGGCCCTGAGGCAGGCCGGAGCCTGGCACACTTAGGAACTGAGAAAAGGCCAGTGGAGGAGACGGGGGCAGGAGAGGAGACTCACGGGACCCGAAGGGGCAAGTCACACGGGGCCTGGTGAGGCGTGGCACGTTGAGGCTCCGTCTGAAGAGCAAGGGAGGTGACTTGTCCAAAGACACAGGTCTCGCAAGGTCAGTCGGGATTGGAACCCAGGTCAGCTTGGTCTCAGAGATCTTTATTTTCTTTGGTCTGAATTTAAGATACGAAGTTCTTGGAGTTTTGTTTGTTTGTTTTACTTTTGGTTTTGGTAAGAAGCATAGGTTTGGTTCTCAGGGGTCAGAATCTGAGTCCACTCCAGCTACCGAAGTTCAAGATTGTTCTTGCCGTCACATTAAGCTCAAGTTCCTGAGGGCCTGTGAGGTCGGGAGACCCAGAGGTGACTTAGCCTGCATCCCAGTGCTTGAGCACATCACTCCATGGGAGGGGAGGACCCGTAGACGCGTAAACCCAGCCAGCATGACAAGGGACAGGCACATACCCCACCTCTCACGGAGGGCAGCGTCCACGCTGAAAGTGACCGTGGGAGCATGTAGGTCATGGGGCTTCCGGACAGAGGGGCCTGAAGGAACGAAGGCGCGGATCTGTCCCAAGAGGTCTGTTAGGAAAGGAGAGCCGTCAGGAGCGCTGGGTGCGGATCTCGAGGTGGCCCTAGACACCGGTCTCCAGCTCCACAGCGCCCTGGCGAGTCCAGCGGTGATGGCGTTTTAGCCCGTGGACCGGAAGCTGGCAAACTACAGCTCAGCTCAGCCCACACCTGCTTTTGTACGGCCTGCGAGTAAAGACAATGTTTCCACCAGGAGCTCCCAGCTGGCTCAGTCCATGGAGCCTCTGGCTCTTGATCTTAGGCTTGCGAGTTCAAACCCCGTGTTGGGCGCGGAGCCTATTTAAACGAAAACAAAAAACAAGAGCAGAATAGCATCTTGTGACATAAGAAAGTTACAGTTCAGGTGTTCCCGCCAAGTCTGATAGTGACGCAGTGGCGCCTGTTGTCTGCACGTGGCCCGTGGCTGCTTCCTGGCCACGACAGCAGAGGCGACTCTGCCCAGGCAGGGCCTGCCTCACGGCTGTGCAAACTACATAACCTCACAGGGCTCTGCACTTCTGGCACCATCTTAAAGTTATTTCTTTTTATAAGAGCGAGAAAGCGCAAGCAGGGGAGGGGCAGAAAGAAGGGGAGACAGAATCTGAAGACAGGCTCCAGGTTCTGAGCTAGCTGTCAGCACAGAGCCCGACTCAGGGCTCGAACCCACAAACCGTGAGATCATGACCTGAGCCGAAATCAAGAGTCGGACACTTAACCAACTGAGCCACCGAGGCTCCCACTGTTTTAAAATTCTTAATCCGTGAATGAGGGCCCCCTCCTTTTTATCTTGCACTGGGCCCTGAGAATTGTGCAGCCTGTCTGGTGACAGGGGCCAGATGGCCCACAGAGCCTGCAGCATCTACCGCCAGGCCCTCTTCCGGAAAAGTATGTGAGTTCTCCTGCGGTGGACAGAACAGAGTCCCCCAGCGATGTCCACGGCCTGAGCTCCTGGCACCTGGGCCCGTGGGACCTTACCTGGCAAAGGGGCCTTTGCAGACGGTATTAAGGATCCAGAGAGCGGGGAGCTGGTCGTGGATGGTCTGCACGGGACATGTAATCACAGGCTCTTAGCGTCAGAGTCCGAGAAGACCAGACCGGGGCGCAGGGTGGGGATGGCGGGGCGGGCTGGGGGAGGGGAGGCGCTGCGAGCCGCAGAGTGGAGCCAGCCCCTCCTGCCAGCGCATCCAGGAGGCCGCCGCCCTCATTCCAGCGTGGTAAGACCAATGGCAGACTTCTGACCTCGAGGACCGCGGGGAAAATAAACGTGTGTTGTTTAAAGTCACCAAGATTGCAGTTGTTTGTGACAGCCGCCACCACAGGTGGTTGGTGCACCTGTCAGGGGCAGTGAGCTGGTAAAAAAATTAGTCTTGTAGCCAAAGATAAATCTACTTATTTATTTGTGTTCATTTTGAGAGCGAGCGAGGAAGGGAGGGAGGGAGGCAGGGAGGGAATCCCAAGCAGGCTCCGTGCTGTCCGCGCAGAGCCAGACGGCCTTGACCCCACGACCCTGGGCTCACAACCTGAGCCCAAATCAAGAGTTGGACGTTTAACCGACCGATGGAGCCACCCAGGCGCCCCCAAAAAGGATTTTGGATGAGAGGCTGATTTTGCTCGTTTGTTTGCTCGTTTGGAGGAAGCAGCCTGAGCCAAGGGTGGTGCGCACACTTCAGAGCAGGGAGACCTCACGTTGGGACGCTGTTAGGACACCCCGGTGTGGGCTGGGGTAGGGGAGTGGGGAGGTGGGTATGGAGGGAGGGATGGCAGAGGTTTGAGGGTGGGATCAGCGGGTGTCAGTGACCAGTCACATGCAGAAAAGGAGGTGGCCTGATTCATCAGACCCAGCGACGTGGGGAAAGCTGTGACGTCTGAACCGTTTACCAGGCTCCCAGGATGGGCGGGGACTGTTTGGTGACATGAGAACCCGGTCTCGCTGTCCAGCGACCGTTCCCTGGCAGCTCCTGGAGCTGAGGCACCAAGGCACTCATTCCGGGAACGGAAGCCGGGCAGGCCTGGACAAGCCCAGAGAACCTTCTGGCACTCGGCGCTTCACAGTCGCAGTCCGATCCCATCCCGAGTGCTGAGTGGGCCCGGTGTGCCAAGAAACAGGAAGCTGTATTTCTTCTCAGGCAGCAGCATTTATTTTCAGGTGAGTAACGGTCTGGAGCTCACGTCCCTGGTCATTTTCAGAACAGGGAAACAAGGTTGCCCAGGGGGTTGGCTCCTTCTGGGCCTGGGTCCCCGTGGTTCCCGGGGGAACACCGGTCTGGCCCAGAGAGCCCTGCCCTGGAGCCGGTGTGGGAACGCAGGCCTTTATTTCAGGGACCTCGGTGCCCACAGCTCCCTGCGCCCCGTTTGCTTCTCAGTGAAAGGCAGGGGGCGCCACCCGCTCAGGAACACAGAGACCTGGCTGGACACCGGGCCAAGGGCCCCGCTGCCCGGCTTTCGATCGCCACCGCCTGAGATAGCACGGGTCACTGACCTGGATGAGCTTGGCAAGTTTTGTTTTCCAGAATGATCTTTCTGCAGCTGACCAGCCGTCAGCATTGCACTACAAGAACAGCCCTGGGTGCCTTATCTCGCATCGGGTCAAAGGCTCGGAAAGGCCCTGCAGCTCTGGGCCCCGGAGTCACCGGCTGGCCTGGCTTCCCCTCGTTCTGGAGGATTCCCAGAAGCGATTACCGGTCACCCGCAGCCACTGTCGCTTTTATTTTTAATCTTTAAGATGTTTAACTTTTGCTTTCCATGCCCAGCAAGTTCTCGCTCTTGCTTTGCCTGTAAATGTGTCACATGTGTTTCTTGGGTTTTTCTGCAGTGATTCATGGGTAAACTTTTTTTTAAGTATTTTTTTAATGTTTGTCTATTTTAAAAAATGTTTTAGTGTTTGCTTATTTTTGAGAGAGAGAGAGCCCGAGCCGGGGAGGGACAGAGAGAGAGGGAGACACAGCATCTGAAGTAGGCTCCAGGCCCCGGGCTGTCAGACACTTAACTGACGGGGCCACCCAGGCGTGCCCCCCCTTTTTACTTTTTCTTTTTCATCTCTTTTTATGGTTTTTATTTTATTTTTGAGAGACAGAGACAACGCGAGCAGGGGAGGGTCAGAGAGAGAGGGAGACACAGAATCTGAAGCAGCTCCAGGCTCTGAGCCATCAACACAGAGCCCGACACGGGGCTCGAACCCACACGCCATGAGATCGTGACCTGAGTTGAAGCCGGACGCTTAACCGACTGAGCCCCCCAGGCGCCCCACCCTTTTTACTTTTTTAAGTGAAAACTCGGTCATTTCTAATACAGTCACAGAGTTCTGCAAACATCACCCATATCTCATTCCAGAACATTTCTTCACCCCAGAAAGAAAGACACGCATGCCCTTTGGCAGTCACTCCCCGCCTCGGGCCACCCCTCACCTAGTTTCTCCCTCCCTGAATTTGCCTGTTCTGATCACTTCACGTAAATGCAATCCTGTCACGTGTGTCCCGTGTGTCTGGCTTCTTTCACCGAGCGTCATGTCTTCAGGGTTCATCCACGGCACAGCGTGCGCTGGTTCCTAACAGCTGAGCAATATTCCACTGTGTGGCCATGTCACGTTTTGTCTGTCTGTCCATCATGTGGACACGGGGGGCTTTTCCCACTTTCTGGCTACTATAAATAACGCTGCTGCAAACATTCACAGACAAGTTTTATTTCTTTCTAATGTTGGTTTATTTTTGAGAGAGAGAGAGAGAGACAGAGGGCACTTGGGGGAGGGTCAGAGAGAGAGAGGGAAACACAGAATCCGAAGCAGGCTCCAGGCTCCAAGCTGTCAGCACAGAGCCTGACACGGGGCTTGAACCCATGAACCATGAGATACGTGAATATATGGTTTTTTTAAATGTATTTAGATCTTTTTTCTAATGTTTACTTATTTTGCGAGAGGGAGGGCCGAGAGAGAGAGAGAGAGAGAGAGAGAGAGAGAGAGAGAGAGAGAGAAAATCCCAAACAGGCTCCATGCTGTCGGCACAGAGCCCAGTGCAGGGCTCAATCCCCTGAACCCTGAGATCATGACCTGAGCCGAAGTCAAGTCAGACGCTTAACCAACTGAGCCCCCCAGACACCCCATGAACACGTGTTTTCCGTGCTCAGGCAGGTGCCCCGGAGCGGAATGGCTGAGCCACATGTTAACACTGTGTTTACCTTTTTAAGAAACCACCAGACTCTTTTCCCCCAATCTCGTCTTTATAAATGAGATGGAGGCCTCGTGCTTGTCAGTCCCGGGCCGGGCGGGGAAGGCAGTCTGCTGTGACACTTCTCCAGCCTTGTCCTTCATCCAGCGACCCACAGGGAGCAGGCCAGGGCCTCAAGTGTTTGCCATAGTCTACGTGCACGGGTTTGCCCCCCCGCCCCCCGGCGACACCCACAAGGTCTTCAACCCCCCCCCCCAGCGCCCCAGGCCGACTCTCCAAAGCACGCCCACCAGGCGGTCTCGGAGCGCCCCACGCGCCCCGAATCTGCGTCGGGAGCGAGTTGTGCGACAGGAACAAGACAGGTGTTATTAGTCTCTATTAAAAGCTCACGCAAATTGATAAGAACCAAAGGAGCAAAGATCAACAACAATTTGAGGGAGGGGAGAGTCAACAGACCTCAGAGCAGCTCTACCACCGAGGTGTCGAGGAGGGGCCCAAGGGTGAGGGCTAGTCCGGGGGAAGATCATTCCAGCACTGCCAGAAGCCCCAGCCACCCCCCCCCCGGCTTGTCGGGGCGGCAGCCATGTGAAATTGGGAAGACCCCCACCTTCCTGCCCAGCGTAGAAAAGGGTCATATTCTACAGGTATCCTGAGTCACCCACGGAGGGGCTCTCTGCAGGAGGACATTACTTTGTTTTCTTACAAGTTAAAAATAAGTTATTTTTGAGAAAGAGGGATAGAGAAGGGGAGGGGCAGAGAGAGGCGGGGAGACAGAAAATCCCATGCAGGCTCTGCACTGATAGCACAGAGCCCGATGTGGGGCGCGAACTCAGGAACCTTGAGATCATGGCCTGAGCCGAGGTCAAGAGTTGGGTGCTTAACCGACCGAGCCACCCTGGCGCCCCCGGGAGGACACTTCTTGTGGTCTCCAGTGAGTCACCTTCGGCTTGGCACCGATCAGAAGACCCAGAGATGAGGCTGGCTTGGAGAATCGCGGGTCCCCTAGAAAACATGGGTAGGAGGCCTGCAACCATATGGAGTGAAGAGGGGCTCCCAGCCTCCGGGCCCACCGCCGCATGGAGGCAGTTCAGTCCTCACGTAAGCCTGTGAGCTGGGTTGTGTTAGCCCCATTTTAGAGAAGGGTCACGTGGGCCGAAGGTCACACATTGCCAGGGATTGGCAGAGAGGGGCCACCAGCTGGGCCCTTGGTGCTAAACTGCTCATGATGTGAGAGAAGAGGGTGGGGCACAGAACCGCCCCGACACTGCACAGGGCCCTCCACCTGAGGCTGGAAAAATGAGAGGGGGACTAGAGAAAGGGGAGGGTATGGGCCAGCACGGAGGGGGGCCCCAGCCCCAAGGGGATGGACGGTAGGAAAGACCGAGCAGGGTGCAGGTAGGAGGTGGGTGGGGGCTGGGAGGGAGGAGGGCCGGAGGAGAAGGTTTGCACAGACCACTCCAGAAGGAGAGCGCAACAGGGTGGGGGTGTGGGGGTGGGATCATGGGCTCATGGCGGCATCTCTGGGGTGTTCTTTCCACTTCCCCATTCAACTGGGGCCCGGCGGCTGAAGACGGTTGAGTTTGGAGGGAAGGGGACCTCAGTATGCAGGTGAAGCACTGCGTCCCCATGGGAGAGTGGACGAGCCACGGCCGTGGAGAAAGGGTCCGTCCTGGTCTTTGTTCCTTCCCTGAATCCCTGGGCACCGGATACGCCCCCGTCTCACTCAGGCCCGTCCTGGACGCATCCGTTTGCTCCAGCAGCCCCTGGACGAGTAGTTTATGAACAACAAGTCTATTTCCTCACATTGAAAGCATCAAGGGGCGCCTGGGTGGCTCAGTCAGTTAAGCCTCCGGCTTGGGCTCAGGTCTGATCTCACGTTCGTGGGTTCGAGCCCCGCGTCAGGCTCTGTGCTGACAGCCAGCTCAGAGCCTGGAGCCTGCTTCCGATTCTGTGTCTCCTTCTCTCTCTGCCCCTCCCCCTCTCATGCTCTGTCTCTCTCTGTATCAAAAATAAATAAAACATTAAAAAAAATTAAAAAAAAAAGAAAGCATCAAGTACATGTTTAAGATTTTATTTTTGAGTCCTCTCCACACCATCATGGGGCTCAAACCCGCAACCCCGAGATCGAGAGTCATGCTCCCCCAACTGAGCCAGCCGTGCGGCCCTAAATAAACGTTTGATACTATTCTATGTGGATGAAGGTACATTTTATTTATTTATTTATTTTTTTAAATGTTTTTTATTTATTTTTGAGAGACAGAGAGAGACAGCGCAAGCAGGGGAGGGTCAGAGAGAGAGGGGACACAGAATCTGAAACAGGCTCCAGGCTCCGAGCTGTCAGCACAGAGCCCGATGTGGGGCTTGAACCCACGAACCGCAAGATCATGACCTGAGCCAAAGTCGGACGCTTAACGGACTGAGCCCCCCAGGTGCCCCAGGTACATTTTAAATAAAATCTTTTTATTATTGAAAAAAATTACTTCCTCATGGTGCATTCGGGAGGCCAGAAGCCCAAGATCAAGGTGTTGGCTGGGCCGGATCTATCCGAGACATCCCTCCTTGGCTCGCAGATGGCCGCCTTCTCCCGGGTGTCCTCACGTGGTCCTCAGTGCGCGTCTGTGTCCTAATTTCCCCTTTGTATAAGGACACCAGTCATATTGGATCCGGGCCCACCTTAATGGCCTCATTTTAACCCGATCACCTCTTTTAGAAGCCCTCTCTCCAAACACAGTCGCATTCCAAGGTCCTGCGGGGTGGGGCTGTGACACATGGATTCTGGAGGTGGGGTCACAAGTCAGTCCACAACGCTCCGGGAGCTTGTGACTTTTGCCACAGCCCACCGGGTTCCCTAGGGAGTGGACGGGGGAACTCAGGCGGCCCTGCTCAGCCCTCCACGCTTCAGAAGACAGGATTCAGGGGTTTGGACGCCCCCTTCTGTGTGGATGGGGCTGATCTGGGACCCTGGTGGGGGGACGGGGAGCCGTACATCAGGGGCTCGGGCCCAGAGAGCAGCCATATTAGCTACAGGCGGCACGGGAGCGGCAGGGGGGACCTACCATCCTCCCAGGGCAGTCCTCCTGCCCCCGGAGCAAGGGTCTTCCCAGGCTCACACCGAGGGGAGGCCCCCCTCCCCCCCCCAACACGTGCTGTCCTTCCCCCGCTGCCCCGGGGCCTGCTCTGCCCAGATCCCCGCCTCCCTCCTGTCCCCTGGCCGGCACTACCGTCCCTTCCCCCAGGAAGGCAGCAAGTCTGCTCCACCCCCCGCCCCCACCGCCTCATGCCATGAATAGCACCGTGGTGGGACCCCCCGTCACGGGATCTGGCTTGGGCAAGCAGTCACCAGCATGAGCCCTGCTCTCCCCGGTCCCCTTGAGGGGCTGGCTGAGTCTTGTCACCGCCCAAGGCCCAGCACCCGGCAGGCGTCCAGGGTTTGCTGGCCAAATGGACAAGAAGCAGGCCCTTCCGAGACCCTGGCCTGGGCTGATCAGGTTCTGGTAGGCCCACCTCTAGCCCCCCTACCAGCGATCCAGGCCCCCCCAAGCTGGGGGTCCTTCCATGGCTGGTGAGCAGAGGGCACCCCACCCCTGCCCCGGCCCGAGGACCACACATCTGACTCCAGGGGTGTCACTGAGGGTGTTACAGGGCGGCGGCAGCAAGGGGCTGGAGGAGGGCACCCCACCCCCAACCTCCCCCTTCTGTTGTCACCGGTCTGTTACCCCCTGCCCTGTGCTCCGTGAGTGAATTAGCTTAGTCCCCACCCAGTGACCAGTGTCGCACCATCTGCCTCGCCTTCCCAGTGGGGACCCAGAGGCCAGAGCAGTCAGCCTGGGGAGGGGTGGGGCAGGGAGGGGCAGGGAGGGTGGAAAGCGCTGCTTCTATTTTGTCCTCTCCTTCCTGGGCCTTCGTTCCCCAGCTAGGAGTGTCCAACCCACCCAAATGCGCCCGGGGCAGGCCAAGGGTCAGGAGAAACTGAAAACTGTTTTTCTCAAGAAAGGCGGGTCTGGTGCAGAAAGGCCAAAGGTAAAGGTCACTGAGCAGAAACCTTTCAAGGGGGTAGGGGGAGCCCCGTGGGGTTTGGAGCCCCGGGCAGGGGCAGGGGGCAGCTGCCAGGAGCTGTGCTGTAGGGGCACTGGGCATCCCTTCTCTCCCGCTGTGACCACCGCATCGCCCTCCAGTGTCCCCTGGGGGCAAAATCGCCCCAGGTGAGAATCCCTTGCTTTGCAGAACAGCCTGGAAAGGGGGCTTCCTTGCCTGCATTCTTCAGATCACATCCAGGTGACCCACCATTTTCCAGAACTGGGTCCACATATCCCTTCCCCCAAGAAGTGTTCCGTGGGCCCCTGTCTTAGAAGTGTGACCCCCGTGAGTGCTGTGGCCAGTGAAATAACACCCCCACCCCCCGCAAGATGTCCACGTCCTGATCCCCAGAACCTAAGAATGTGTCACCTCGTATAGTCAAAGGGGCTTTGCAGATGCGGTTAAGGCTCCGGAGACGGAAGATGCTGCTGGACTGTGTCATCACCAGGGCCCTGAGGACAGGGAGGCCGGACAGTCAGAGGAGTGACGCCCGAAGCAGGCTTCAGAGAGAGACAGACCCAGAAGGCCGGCTTTGCAGAAGGAGGAAGGCCTTGAGCCAGGGAGTGTGGACCACTCTAGAGGGGGAGGCCGTGGGGACACAGATTGGCCGCGAAGCCTCCAGGACGATCTTGACGCCTTGATGTCAGGACTTGTGCCCTCCGGGACTGCAGGATCATGAAGTTGTGTTGCTTTAAGTCACAGTGGCTGAGGTCATTTGTCGAAGCCGCAGGGAACCCAGCTAGCCGTGCACTCTGGGGCCGGAGTCAGGGAGGGCCACTGGGCAGTCAGGCTGCCCCCTGCCTCCCTTGGGGCGCGGGCCACGTAGTTCCTGAAGCTGCTGTCCCTCCCGCTAGATGCAGAAGGCGCATGGGAAGGTTGGGGGTCAGGGCTTGGGTGGGTCCGGAGTTCTCGGGCTGCGAATGGGGAGATGAAGTCCAAAGACCAGAAAGTCTTTGCTTCACGTTGCAGACTTTGGAAGGCTTCCCGTGTTCTTCAAGGTGTCCTGGGCCCAGTTCTTTTTTCCCCCACCCCCAGGAGGAGACGTCTTTGACTTTGAAAGCCAACGTTAGGGGCGCCTGGGTGGCTCCATCGGTTAAACATCTGACTTCAGCTCAGGTCATGATCTCACAGTTTGTGGGTTCGAGCCCCGCGTCGGGCTCTGTGCTGACAGCTCAGGGCCTGGAGCCTGCTTTGGATTCTGTCTCCCTCTCTCTCTGCTTCTCCCCTGCTCGCACTCTGTCTCTCAAAAAATAAACAAACATTGAAACTTTTTGAAAAAAAGAAAGCCAACGTTAAAGGGCAGGTGAATTTTGTGTCCAGAAATTCACAAATGGAAACATGGCCCACAAGGCACCAACAGCCCCTTCGTCGGCAGCGAAGATCCCAAAGGTGGGGGGCGCGTTGTGTGGCCTCAGCCTGAGCCCAGAGAAAGGGACCGGGGACAGAACCTTGAGAAAACGCTCTTGTCTCAGAGATGACGGAAAGGAGGGGAGAAGGACGCAAAGCAGGTGTCTCTGCAGCAGAAGCAGGCAGGGGCCAAGGCCGCCAGCGGCCTGTGGGCCAGGAGTTCAGGAGCAGGTGGTGATGGGGACGGGGAAGCAGGAAGGGTCAGCGAGGCCGGGCTTCTTTGGGTCGAGGGGACCTGAGAGGCATCCCTGGTGTTTACCCACTCCCAAAGGCGGGAGGTGGGGGGGGAGGTGCAGAGACAGGGGAGAGGGGAGATGGGCAGTGAGAGCAGAGAGGTAAGGTGTGTGTCAGTTACGGGTTTTTTTTTTAATATTCTGAAGCTTTGGCATCTTGGGGCCTCGCTGGTCTGGAAGGGACCTCCCTGCCCTGGCCTGGCTAATCCCTAGAGATAACTCACCCCTCACGTTTCCTGTGCAAAGCAGCCCATCATAGCCCCTACTCTGACCACCTCAAAGAATTGGTGACCGTGTGAGTAGCTTGCACGAGCGGGGGCCCCAGAGCCCCTGCCTGGCAGAGGACCTTTTTAATGAGACACGCAGGGGACAGGGATGACAGCGGAGCCCTCGTTGGGCGCCAGACGGTGCGCGCACGCTGTGACCCTTCCCTTTTCTCTCAGCCGCAGGGGATGCCATGCACCTCTTTGACTTGTGCTGCTCGTTCGTTCCTTCAAGCGAAGTATGTGATCCCTGCTCTCCCGGAGCAAAGTGAACCGGAAATCCCTGCTCCTGAGGAACTGTGAGTGCCCGGCGGTGGGCTGCGTGACTGGGGGCTCCCTGGAGCACAGATGCGAGGGGCTGGACTTGGCTGTGCTCCCGCTGTCACTGTCTCAAAGCAGGAAGGGACTGAGCAGTGCTCCTTGAGCTCACTGAAAGGCAAATGAGCAAGGGGCTGCCACTGAGGGGAGGGGGGCAAGATCACAGCTGGGAGAGATGGCAGACAAGCCCAAAGCCTGAGGAGGAGCTGGGGCCGGGGTGCTTGGGGGAGGGGCTACTTGGGGGAGGGGTTTCTTGGGGGAGGAACTACTTGTGGGGGAGTTCCTGGAGAGGAATTACTTGGGGGAGAAATTACTTGGCAGGAGTTCCTTGGGGGGATGATGGCTTTGAGACACCTCCCACACCCAGGGCGGGACACATAAGCTCAGAAAAGACTTTAGAAGTCCCCAGGTGCTCCCCACCACAAGCAGGAAGAATGACCCACCAAGCAGAGCTAAGAACAGCCTGGCGTGCTGTTGCAGGAGCCCCAGCCCAGATCAGTCTGCAAAGACCAGGGAAGTACTTTGTCCCCTGTCTTCTCTGGTCTCTCCTTTCCCCCATTCTCCCTTCTTTCTCGTGTCTTCTGCTTTCCTCCTTCTCTTCCCTCCTTGTCTTTCTTACCTTCTTCCTTCGAGCATTTAAGAAAGTTCTGTCCAACAATTAGCTGATTAGAAGCCAGAGGAACTGACGCTTCAGAGACCACACACAACAAGAAATACAGTCTTTAAAATCTTTTATTTTTTATTTTTTTTTAATCTTTTAGAAGATATGTCATGAGTGTCCCAGAGGCAGGCGAGAAAAAGAGAAGGGCTATTCAAAGAAACAATGGCTGAAAACTTACCAACTTTAATAACTACCATGGATCTGTGCAAGCAGCTCAACAGACTCCAAGCAGGAAGAGCTCCACACCAGGACGTTATCAGCGAATTGCTGAAAAATAAAGACAAAGAGAACCTTTAGAGCAGCCAGAGAGAGGTGACTCATTACATATGAGGGCTCTCCAATGCCAGGAACAGCTGAGTTTTCACTGGATATCGTGGCGGCCAGAAAACAGTGAATGACACTTAACGTGCTGATTGAGGGGCACCTGGGTGGCTTCGTCAGTTAAAGGTCCAACTCTTGATTTCGGCGCAAGTCATGATCTCATGGTTCCTGAGTTCAAGCCCTGCATCAGGCTCTGTGCTGACGGTGTGGAGCCAGTTTGGAATTCTCTCTCTCCCTTTCTCTCTGCCACTCTCTCTCTCTCAAAATAAATAAATGTTAAAAAATTTGTTTCTAGAAAATAAAGGGCTGAATTAAAAAAAAAACCGTCAACCAAGAATTCTGTCTCTAGTAAAACTATCCATCAAAAATGAAAGAGGGGGCGCCTGGGTGGCTCAGTTGGTTAAGCGTCCGGCTTCCAGCTTCGGCTCAGGTCATGATCTCATGGTCTGTGGGTTCGAGCCCTGCGTCGGGCTCTGTGCTGACAGCTCAGAGCCTGGAGCCTGTTTCAGATTCTATGCCTCCCTCTCTCTCTGACCCTCCCCTGCTCATGCTGTCTCTCTCTGTCTCTCAAAAATAAAAAACATTTTAAAAAAATGAAAGAGAAATTGAGATAGTCCCAGATAAACAGAACTTAAGAGACTTGGTGGCTAGTGTACCTACCCTACCAAAAAAACCCACAAAAAACACACAAAAAAACAAAAAACAAAAGAAGTCCTTCAGGCTGAAATGAACACTAGCTAGCAACTCGAAGCCACACGGAGAAATAACACTGGAAAGACAACTGCATAAGTAAATAGAAAAGCCAGTATCATAGTATCATTGTATTTTTAGTTTGCTACTCCTTCTCCCCCCCTCCCCCGCCCCCGAGTGATTTAAGAAACAAGGGCCTAAAGCAAGAATGATGAAGGTAGGATCATGGAATGTGATCCATCAAGAAGTAATGGTGACAATGACACTATAAAGGGGGAGAGACAGCTGTACAGGAGCAGAATTTTGCCTCCTTTTGAAGCCAAGTTGGTATTAATTTAAAGTGGCTTGTCTCAAGTTGAAGATACTGTCATCTTAGGTAAACAGTAAGAAAATAGCTGAATATATACAGAAAAGGAAATAAAGGAGTCAAAATGGTACCCTGTAAAAAAATCAATGAGATGCCAAAGAAAGTAGTAATGAATAAATTAAGGAACAAGATAGGTACATGACATGCCTTTATTTTTTTTAAGTTTATTTATTTCTTTATTTTGAGAGAGACAGAACAGCACAAGTCGGGAGGGGCAGAGAGGGAGACAGAGTCCCAAGCAGATTCTCTGCTGCCAGAGAAGAGCCCGATGTGGGGCTCGAACTCACAAACCGAGAGATCATGACCTGAGACAAAATCAAGAGTCAGATGCTTAACCGACGGACCCACCTGGTGCCCCTGTTTTATTATTTCTTTTAAAGACATGTCTTATATTGGGGCACCTGGGTGGCTCAGTTGGTTAAGCACCTGACTCTTGATTTCAGCTCAGGGCATGATCTCATGGTTTATCACCTCAAGCCCCATGTCGGGCTCCGTGCTGACAGTATGGAGCCTTCCTAGGATCCTCGCTCCCCACCTCTCATTCTGCCCCTCCTCTGCTTGCACAAATAAATAAACTTTAAAAAACCCAAATAATAAAATAGCAGGTGTAAGTCCTTTCTTATCAGTAATTACCTTAAAGATAAGTAGATTAAACCCTTCAAAGAAAAGGCAGACTCAGAAGAGATAAGAGATCTGACCAGCTATATACTTTCTGCAAGAGCATCAGACACAAAGATCCAAAGGCACAAACAGGTGGAAATGAAAGAGTGGGGAAAAGAAATTCCATGTAAATAATAATTAAAAGAGAGCTGGGGTATTTATAGTATCAGACAAAATAGATTTTATGTCAAAAATTGTTTTGAGGGGCGCCTGGGTGGCTCAGTTGGTTAAGCGTCCGACTTTGGCTCAGCTCATGATCTTGTGGAATGAGTTCAAGCCCCATCTCAGGCTCTGTGCTGACGCCTTAGAGCCTGGAGCCTGCTCCTATGTCTCTCTCTCTCTCTGCCCCTCCCCTGCTCATACTCTGTCTCTCTCTCTCTCAAAAATAAATAAATGTAAAAAAAAGTTTTAACAAAACAATGCCCAGGGAAGTGTATGGCTACAAGTGCCTACATTAAAAAAGAAGACAGGGGTGCCTGGGGGCTCAGTTGGTTAAGCCTCCGGCTTCGGCTCAGGTCATGATCTCACGTTCGCGGGTTTGAGCCCCGCGTCAGGCTCTGTGCTGACAGCTAGCTCAGAGCCTGGAGCCTGCTTCAGATTCTGTGTCTCCCTCTCTCTCTGACCCTCCCCTGTTCATGCTGTCTCTCTCTCTCTCTCTCTAAAATAAATAAAAACAGTAAAAAAAAAAAATGAAGACAGATCTTAAATCTGCCACCCCTGGTGGGGTGCCCTCTGCATGCCTGCAGCCTGGGTGTGGACGTTCCTCTAGAATGGAGACCATGCATCTTGTGAAAGCCCTGCCACCAGCTGTGAGCCTCACTTGGCATCTGCTTTAAAATGTGGGTTTTATTCCTACTCGGGTGTGGTGAGGCCAAGAGATCAGAAGATGACTGTTGTGAAGTTACTTTGCTACTCACAGATCTCAAGCGGAGGGGGCATGCCATCCTCACAGGGCTGCCTGGGGAAGCACCAGAGTTGGGCAGGTGGCAGAGAGAATGAGGGGAAACGTGCGTGAGAGCCTGTCATCTGGTCTCCGTGGGAGGGGAGTGTGAGCGGCCCGTGCGGCTCAGGACTGGCTAGTTGGCATAATTTCAGCAGGCTCTGGGGTATAGGGCTTGTCCCTAGTGGTCCGACCACTGGCTCTGGAGTGATCAGGGCAGGGGACAGTGGCCCTGAGTGCGGGCACCCCATAAAGGAGGGGGTCTGGGTGAGGGCCCCGGATCGTCTGGTTTGCATATGGAAGGTGCACACACCCGTCATTTACTATCTCTAGGATCTGCTAACCTGGGAGGGCCAGTCCGTCCCATGATCAGGGAGGCACCAAGCTGTCGAAACATCGTAATACACCCGACATGCTTGGAACAGAGGCTTCTCAGGGCAGTGACATACTCCGTGTGACACCGTAACGATGCAGACAGGTCACCATGCATTTGCTCAAAGCCATAAAACGTCCAGCACCAGGAGTGGACCCTAATGCAAACTCCGGACTTTGGCTGATAATGCTGTCAGCGTAGGGCCATCGATGGTAACAAACGCACCCTTTGGTGAGGGATGTTGATAACAAAAGGAAAGTGTGCATGTGTGGGGCAAAGGGTATATGGGAGTCTCTCTGTCTTCCCTCAGTTTTGCTAGGAAACTGCTCAAGAAGACAGTCTTTTTTTTTTTTAATTTTTTAAAATGCTTTTTATTTAGTTTTGAGAGACAGAGACAATGCGAGCAGAGAAGGGTCAGAGAAAAAGGGAGACACAAAATTTGAAGCAGGCTCCAGGCTCTGAGCTGTCAACACAGAGCCCGACTCAGGGCTTGAACCCACGAACCGTGAGATCATGACCTGAGCTGAAGCCGGATGCTTAACCAACTGAGCCACCCAGGCGCCCCAAGAAGACAGTCTTAATAAACATAAAAATAAAAAAGAATCAGTGACAATGATCTGTGGCTAGAACCGCACTACCCACCAAGGTAGCCACTGGTCACCACGCGTGGCACTTTGGCGTTTGGAATGTGCTACAATCAAGATGCCAAAAAAAATAAAAGGAACTGTCTCATTAATTATTCTTATTTGAATGCCTTTGGGAATGACAATATTTTATAGATAGGGTTCAATAAAACACAGTATTAAAACAATTGTTTTACACTTGATCTTAGCCAAAAAGCCGAGAAGCAAATAGTATTAAAAAATATTTTTTAAAGATCTGCCTAATACGGCATCCTAACAGTACACATGGATGAAAGGGTGAGACCTGAGCTTGGAATCCAGCCCTGCTTATTTGGGGCAGACCTCTTAGCCCCTCTGGGCCTCAGTTGATTGTGTTTTTCCTGTAAAATGGGGATAACTCTTGATCCTATAGGGGCCCAGCCCATCCCCAGTGTCTTCCTTCCTAATCTCAAGGTAGCATTTTGCTTCACTATTTGCTGCTTGCCTTCTCTGCTCTACTCTGAGGCTGTCTGTCTCCCTCACTATTTTCCCCCCGGCTCCTGGCCCAGCGCCTGGCAGACAGTAGGCACTCGCTAAGGGTTTGCTGAATGAGCATGAGAACAAATGGCCCCCAAGAGATGTTCAGTGGGGCCCTGTGATATCACGGCCACTTTTCATGGAGGGGACACATCTGCTTACTCACTGCCATCACCCCGGGGCCTGGCAAACAGCTGGGATGTAAGAGGCACCCAGAAAACCTGTATGGGAGGGGTGAATGGAGTTCAGCAGCTTTGAAGAGGGATTCCCAAGAGTGCCCTGTGGGGACCCCCCACCCCGGGGGCCACCGCCCATCCTCCTCACCAACACCCCCGCCCCAGCCCCAGTCTGCCAGGACCGTCAAGAGGCCACCTTCCTAGCTGGGGCATTCCAGCTGGCCTGTCCCCCACCCATCTAGTAAGAGCAGCAGAAGCACCAGGACTGAGGCCAAGGCTGTAAACAACCGGGGTCGGTGGCCCAAGAATGTTCAGAGGGCCAGGCCCCTACCCAGAGGGTCGCTGCAGGTGCTCTACGGAACACAGAGCCCCCTGGACAGCCCGCGGAGGGAAGCCCCTCAAAGCTAGCCTTATAGGTCGCGGCCGGGCCAACCCCATCAGGAACACCCTGACAGAGGTCACGCAGAGAGCATAAAGAAGTCCCTGAAAGGTCAGAAGCTTGCAAGCCAAGGAAAAGGGAGCCCTTTTCCTCCCTTCTTTTGGTTGCCTGGTAACCACTGTGTTCTGGGTAGGAGCAGGAGGCAGCCAAGCACAACGGGGGCCCGGACCCGGCAGAGAGGGGCTGGCAGGCACCTCACCACATGCACAGACAGGAGGTGTGAGAGGGAGGCCCCCCAGCTGCTGCTTTCGGGGGCGGGGGGTGCACCTGAGCAGGGGCCTGGAGGCACCAGAGGTTCAGGAGAGCCGTAGGCAACCCAAGGAAAGGGGGGACCTAATATGCAACAGCAGCTGCGGGAGGACCCCCACTTCTGTCGGGGGCACCTCCCCAGCACCCGCGTGCCTTTCTGATGGCCTCTGTCAAGCAGGCCGAGGTTGAAAGCCTGGGAGTTCTCCAGCAGAGAGATGATAGTGTGCAGGCCCCCAGAGGAACTCACTCCAAAGGGCGCGGTTGGTATCTCCCCTCACAGAGCCCAGTCTCCAGCACCCCATTCTGCAGGGGACCCTCTGGGTGCACTCACTGTCGGTGCCCTCCCTAGGGGACTCTAAGAGCTGAGCCAGCTCCTGGAAGGGAGGCTTTTTGCCGGCCCTTCTAACCTGCAGGCCATGGGATGTGGTTTCTCAGCTTGGCTCAGCTTCGGGGCTGGAGACCCCCAACGCCCCCACGAATGGCCCCCGTCATCAGGCTGGTGACCGGGAGGCAGGAGGAGGCCTCTGCTACACGCCCCCCCCCCCCCCCCCCCCCCCCCCCCCCCCCCCCCCCCCCCCCCCCCCCCCCGCCCCAGCTGTGCTCATTTCCCATGTGCAGAAGAGCGGCGCCCACGGCAAGCAGTCCACCCTGGGCGCCTCCAGCAGCTGTAGGAACAGAATACGCCTCCCCCTTCCCAGTTCAGCCGTGACCGTGACCCTGAGAACCTGGCCCTCACATTCCGCAGCAGCGGTCTTCAGAACTCCGGGATTTCATTAGTGTCTGAGCATCCCGCCCCCTCCCTCACACCCAAGCAGGGCCCAAGGTCACACACATCCCTGTCTGCCCTGCGCCCAGGTTCCTAGACACCCGCCTCCCGGTTAAGGCTGCGGGTGGGACAAACTCCGAGGGGCGGGGCGGGGGGCTCGTTCGCGGGGGACCTCAGCTGAGTCTGGGTCACCCCACGTCTTGGCGGCTTCGGGCGGCGGGACAGGCAGGAGCAGTGGCCAGGCCCGCCACGCCGCGTCCCCACGCCCCCAGCCACGCGTAGCCGCGTCCCGCCCCGCCTTCCCCCCTCCATCCAGACCAAGAAGTCGAGGAACTGGAGTCGCGCGCGGGCCCTGGGGGGCGACAACAGCCACCTCCACGGGACCGCTAGGCACCCAGCCACCTAGCTTCTCAGCTCCCAGAGCGGGGCGGGAGGGGCTTACAAGCCCCTCCCTTCCCATGCCCCGCCCCGCCCTGGATCTAAGCCACACCCAAAGCAGCAGGATTCCTTCCTCAGGACCCGCAAAGGGTCCCCGCCAGGGGCTCCTGATGGGGCGGGGCGATGAGAAAGGGGTGCGGGTGTGATAAATACCTGGAAGGGTCGATAGCTAAGGATGCGGGCAATAAGAAGTTAACAGTTCAAACCCATCAGCTGTGAGGTCTCTGCAGCGCCCCCTTCCCGCTCCAACCGCCCACCCCCCCTGGAGCCCCTGACCAGGTGAGCCACGCGGACCCAGGGAAAGACAAATATGCCTTCTGGGTGCGTTTTGCTTTGCTTCCTCTCGCCGTGGTTACCTGGGGCTCCGGGCATTTCTCCCCAAACCAGAGCGTTTCTTGTTGTGGTGAATGTTAATAACATTTTTCTCAAGATAATATTCGAGAAAATTCACATACCTTACACTGTACCCATTGAAAGGGTAAGGTTCCGCAGGCGCCTGGCTGGCTCAGTCGGTGGAGCCTGCAACTCGATCACGGGGCTGTGGATTCAAGCCCCACGCTGGGCGGAGGGATTACTTAAAAATAAAATCTTAAAAAAAAACAAACAGTGCAAGTTTCCCTGTGTTTACAATATTCGCAGAGTTGCACACACACACCCACACCCCCATTCTCCCCTCCCAGCCCATGGCAACTGCTGATTTTACTTTCTGATCCTATGGATTTGCCTGTTTTCCAAACCAGGGCATTTCTGTGAAACTATAACGAAAGTGGGGTGAAGTCAGGGCCCCACGGGAACAGGTGACTTGGGAGCGGCGAGCAAGGCAAAGACTCTGGGCAGCCTGAGGCCCCAGTGTGGGAAGGTGGTGTCAGCCCTGGGGTGTGGCTGGGGAGGGAATGGAGGGAGGAGAAAGGGCCCTTCTGGGAGGGGAGGGCTGGATAGGGGAGGAAGTGTTGGTGGGGAGGGCATCCCGGGGCTGCCAGCCTTCAAGTGGCCCCAGGCAGGCTGGGGCTGTCCACCTGTGTGGTTCTGCCGCCCATCTCCAAGGGAGCCAACCCTTGTCTCACATAGGAGCATTTGAGAAAGTCAGTATTTCCTGCCAGCCCTTTGATCTACGTCCTCTTGTCCCCAGGTGTCTGTCATGCCCTTGCAGGTGCATCTTGACCTCCGAGAGAGCAGCTAGAAAGAGAAACCAGGGAGAAACCTGGAGGCTGAGCAGAAGAGGTAGGAGGATGGAGGGTGGAGGAGGGCAGGTGGCCTCAGGGTGGGGCCCCATCTATAAAGGGTGCGGCCTGCTGGCCTGGCGGGCAGAAGAGCTTGGATTCACCCCAGCAGGCACCGGCTCCTGGGATCCTGCAGGCTTTGGTGAGTCCTTCCCTCAGACTTGGCTGAGACCAGCCACAGGCCCCCCCCGGCCCGACGTGTCCCTGGGCCGCCTACCTCCCTTGCAGAGGGCCTGGCCGGGGCCTGGCTTGAGATGTAGCTGTTTCAGGTGCCTATTGCTGTCCAGTTCGGGTCCTCATCACCTCCACCTCTCCCATTATTCCTCCAGACACCGGAGCAGGACCAGCCAGGGCACAATGAACTCGTGGCCCCTACTCTGCCTGGTGGTGGCCAGCTTTGCAGGCATCTGGTGTCTTACTGTCCACGCTCAAGGTAACGTCTTGGGTCATACCTACCCAGCTTCCCTGGAGTCCTCTCCCCATCCCCCATTCCCTGCCCGCCCTCCCCCATTTTCTCCCCCTCCCCCAGAAGCACACCCAGTTCTGTCTCCATCACTGAATTCTGATGGACAACTCCTGCCCAGTCATGCAGGAACCCTGGGCATGTGTTGGCAGCTCACTGGGGGGTGCGGGACCCTGGTCCCTCCTTCCAGAGCCCCTTTAATGCCTCCTCTATGGTCCATAACTCAAGGCCTCCCTGCCAGGACTCCAGGCAGCCCAGAGACTGTGGGGAGCGGAGTATGGCTCCCGGTGGTGGCACAGCCAGTTACTGCCAGGGACACGCTGCAGTGACATGACCCTGCAGAGCCCTGGAGACCAACAGGAGTGGGTCCCCATCCCGGCTCTACTCACCTCAGGCTACCTGTGTTGCTACTCAGTCTTTATGAACCTCAGTTTCCTCATCCGCAAAGCGGGGTGCTGGATTCTTCCTGCACAGACAGGACATGAGAACCCAATGGACTGATAACTTTCAAAACTCTTGGCCCCGTGCCCGGCAACAATGATAACCACACTGCTATTCACGGGGAGTCCCTTCCCACTTCTCCCTCCATTGGGCACCTGAGGACTTGGTGGCCAAAGGCCAGTTCTGGGCATCCAGTGTCCTCAGGAGTCCTGCCACGGATTCCCGAATCCCCACAGGCCCCGAGGGAAGCGGCTGAGCCCCAGCAGCTGGCTGAGCAGGGGCCCTGGCTTGGTCAAAGCCCGTACCCCTACCCCCACCCCCGCCTGCCCTCGCTTGTCTGAGAGGTGCTAGTCCTGCTTCTAACAGACCTTAGCCTTTGCCCAACATGGGGCTGGGTGCGTTCCATGGTCCTGCTATCAGAGGCCCGTTCCGGGAGCCAGGCCCAGCCCGGGGCCCTTTGATCTTAGGGGCAGAGTGGCCCCCTGCCTGCCTGGTACGGCAGCCCAGGGTCCCTCTAACACCACTGCCCCTTGCCCTCTGGGGCCAAGTTTGGAGGTGCAGAGAGGGCCCAAGCCACCCTCCTCCCCCGTCCTTCCTGCTACACTTTGCCAGATCTTGGGTGCGGCTCCTGGAGGCAGGGGGTGGGGTGCGGTTGTCAGCAAACGGATGGATCCCGGAGGGCCAATTCCACCTGCCCGCCCTCCCAGCTGGCACCAGCACCCCCTCCTCCAAGACACCACCCCCAGGTCGCTACCCTTCCCCCTCCTGGCACAGATCAACCTCTGGGTGTCCCCACCGGGCTGGGGGATCCCCATGACAGCCCCGGGCCCAATTCCCCTCTGTGTTTGTCTACACATCTGGCACCTAGTAGGAGCCTGAAATGCTTGTTTCAGGCAACGAGTAACAGAGACCTCCTGGTTTCTGGCCTGGTGACTGAGTGGTCACTTTGATGGGGACAGAAAGGAAGAGGCCCTTGAGACAGCCCTAGGTGGGGAGGAGCCAGCAGGAGCAGCCCGCCAGCCCATTTGTTTTCCAGCGGTGCCCCCTGGCCCATCCTCAGGGCGCTGTGTCTGCGCTTCCCTGCCCCAGAGCACAATCGGAAGTCCCCATTCACATTGGTCCCCCATTCATTTTGCAGTCCTGGGCCCCTCCCAGCCTAGGGCTGTGGACCCCCTCTGGCTCCTGCCAGCTGGTCTCCCTATCAGGGGACCCAAGGTGAGCTGAGTGGCTTCCTTATCATCTGGGCTGTCTCTTGGCCCCCGCTGGGCCTGGGAGGGAGGGTTGTGTTCTCGGCACATGCGCACAGAGTTGTGAGCCTGTGGGCCTTGGTGACAGGTGTCTCGGAGGACTGTTGCCTAGCCTACCACCAGCTCCACAACCTGGACTTCCTGAGGCACGCCGTGGGTTACCAGCGCCAGGAGGTGAGCGGGAGCTGCAACCTGCCGGCTGTGATGTGAGTGGGGGCCCTGGGGACCGGAAGGTGGGGCGGGGGGCGGGTCTCATGTGCAACTTTGCTCGAGGCTCACACCCTAACCTGGGAACCCTCTCCCCCACCCTCGCCCACCTCCCCACGCCAGATTCTTCTTCCGGAAACACAAGATGGTGTGTGGCAACCCACGGGACAAGAGAATAAAGTGTTGGATGGACTTCCTGGATGCTCGGAAGCACTTAAAGCGTCACAGAAGTATCCTGAGAAGCTTCCAAGGTGGGTGAGACCCAAGCCCAGCATCTAGGGGGCCTGGCCTCCCTGCTGTGGGCCCCTGGGCTTCTGAACCACCCTCACAAAGGAGGGGGTCACAGCCCAGCATGCTGACAGCCGCTCCCTCCGCCAAGAGAGCCAATTGCTCCTGAGGGGAGACTGAGCAAATGCCAGCTCTTTTAGCCAAGACTTTTTCAAGTTCCCAGCTGATGGCTTCAGGCTTGGCTGGACCCAGGTGCTCACAGGATATTGGTTAGAGCTTTTATGTATTTCTGTCTTGGACAGACTGCAGCTCTAGAGGTAGGAAGCCGAGCCCTGAACCCGCCAATCTACCACTGTCCAAGTTGAGCAAGCACACCAGAGGCAACAGGACGAAAACCGCCTTCACTCCAGCAGCTCGTCCAGGTAGGGACTCTGATCATGTGACCATCCCTCGGCCCACCCCCACTGCTGAGGGATGAGGGCTCATGAGCAGCACAGGCCAGGTAAGGGGACTCAGCTCCTGGACCAAGGTGGCGGACTTTGTGGTCAGCCCCACAGGTTGACATTTAGGCGGCTTTCATGACCTTAACCCAGCCTAGCAGGCTTCAGCAAGTGCTGAGATAAAATGTCGGGTGTGTGGACTGAGGGGTGCAGGCCCCCAGCTCCACTGCGGTCCCCATCACCCGCCGGCCTCTCCAAACCCCCGCCCCCGCAGGTCCGTGATCCCGCACATCTCCAGGATTAGCCAGCACGAAGGCGGGCTAGACCTCTCTCTGCCACAGCTGTCCCCTGTGGCTCCAGGTGCCCCAGCCTCTCTGTCATTCAGGCGGAACCTCAGTGTCCATGCCTGAGCCTGCCTTGGGCTCTCTCCCATCACTCCTGCCACATCCTGCTCCTTGGGCAGCCGGAAGGAAAGAGCTGACCTTGCTTCAAGCCCCTTGCCCGCTCCAGGAACCAGAGTCAGCCGTAAGCAACGGGGCTGGTAGAGGACGGTCCAGATCCGTCACGCGCCCGGGGCCGCGCCCGCCTGGGTCGCTCTGGGTCCTTGCAAAGCTCCAGTTCATCCCGGGATGCTCTGCCCAGGCCATGCTTTTCTATAATTTTTAAATAAATCTTATTTAAAACGTCCCTGAGGGGGATGTCATTCCTGTCTCTGTGGTGTTTCATGATGGGATGTGAGCTGCTGTCCCTGCCTGTGTTGAATCCTATGTGACTGCCAGCCCAGGATCTGTGCTGACAGCCCTCGCGGCTGACGGCTCCTGGGGGAAACGCTGGCTGCAGGTGCAGGTGCAAGTCCAGCTGGTGACCTTGAGCAAACCGCCCTCTCTCTTGCCATCTCTTTCCTGGCCTGTAAAATGGGGGTCACTGTATTGGTTCTGCCCACCCCCTCGGGCTGTAGTGAGACTGGGTCACGCATGGAGAAGCCCTCTTCGAGCTCGGACAGGGGTCCAGAAAAGCTCAGATTGGCGTGCCTGGGTGGCTCAGTTGGTTGGGCATCTAACTTCGGCTCAGGTCATGATCTCATGATTCGTGGGCTCGAGCCCCGTGTCAGGCTCTGTGCCAACAGCTCGCAGCCTGGAGCCTGCTTTCAATTCTGTTTCCCTCTCTCTCTGCCCCTCCCCTGATCATGCTCTGTCTCTGTCTCTCTCTCTCTCAAAAATAAATAAACAAAAAAAAAAAAAAAAAGAAGAAAAGCTCAGATAAGTCAAGTGGATCTGAAACGGGCCAAGAATAGAGCCCCGGAGGCAGGCACTAGACTGGAGCCTTCCAGCTGTCCTGTCCTCAGGCAGCCTCAGTTCCCACCACCAGAGAGAACATTCCAGATGACAACCAAGTGCTTCATCTCTAGAGGACACTAGGCGGTTTGGGGCTAGGGGTCACACCCAGGCCCCAAGCTGTGCAGGCGACTTGGGCCGATTCTACAAACTCTAAGCCTCGGTCCCTCCCGCAATAAAATGGGTGACATCATTGCCTGCCTCATACAAGCTAGTGGGACCAATGCATTCCTGCCAGCTGCCTGGCTGGCTCAGTCAGTAGAGCGTGCGACTCTTGATCTCAGGAGTTGTGAGTTCCAGCCCCGCGTCGGGTGTAGAGACTACAATAAACACACAAACGCACTGCTGTCTGTACACCCCTCACACACACACTGACAGTCCCCGGGCACCCAGCGAGGCCATCAGATTAGGTATAGGTGCGGCCCACCCTCGGACCAGGCAGGATGTGAGCGGGGCAGGGACAGCAGGAATGCTGGCACAGCTGCCTTGACTTTGAACCTGGCTCTGCTACCTTTAACCTGGAGTCACCTTGGCCAAGCGGCCCACCATCCTGAAGCCCGTTTTCCAATCTGTAAAATGGGGACAAGCATAACAGCTTCGATTCCACAGAGCTGCAAGGACAACCAAGCAGGTGAGTCACGGTACTTAGAACGGAGCCAGGTGCTCGGTACGTGGTCAGGGAGCGTGAGCCGCTGTCATCGGCCCCAGCGAATCCACGGGGCTTGCGGTGACTGTCACCGCCAGCCTGGCTTTGTACCACTCGCAGGTCTGAGGTTCCCAGAACCTGCCTGCAGCCTGGGGACCGCGTCCCCACCCCCAGCTGGAAGGCGGCCTTCACCTTCGTCTGCTTCCCGGCTGCGCGCTGTCTACTCACAGCCCAGGGCTGAAGCCCAACCTTCCAAAGCTCCTGGCCTCTGGGGCCTGACCTGGGAGCCCGGCCTGGCCCTGCGGAGGGCAGCATCTCCTTGCTTCTAGAACATGCCAAAGAGGCCGCCTTACCCAAAATAACTTTATTGTTGTTTCTGCTTCTACTATCAAAGCATTCTGGGACCCTGACCTCCCGCCCCGCACCGGGGACCTGAGCCTGGCTGTGTGTCACCAACTCTGGCTGGGGCCCCACAGGCTTTTTGGCTTGAGGGTCAAGCCCCAGGTGCGCCCCCAGCTCTCCGTTTCCACGTCCCCCAGGCGCCCGGGGGCCATGGTGCAGTGCAGAAGAGGAAGCCTGAGACCGACTGGATTCAGCGAATCGCAGGCCCCTCCGGGACCCTGGTTGCTGCGGACAGAGGGTGCATGGCCGCTTTCAGCGGTCTCTGGGAAGACTGAGTGTTGGGGTCCCCCTGGGCAGAGGCCGGGTTCGCCTGAGGTCATAGCATAGCGCTTTGCTCTTCCTGAGTTCTGCGGCCCCACCTGGTGGGGGATTCCATTGCTGGTGGGGTCCACCCCTCCCACGCTCTGGAGGCGGGGAGGAGAGGGGGCCTCTGGAGGGGAGGAGGAACAGGGGGTGCCAGGGACACGGAGTCCAGGGCTTCGCCAGGGCCACCAGGGGCTCCCTGTGCTGTGTAGTGAGCTGGGTGACATCAGTTTCCCCCAAATCCTGCCGAACGAGGCAAGGATTGGGCAGCGCCCATGCAGTGAGTGGGGAGAGGGGGCCGTGGGAGGGGCCTGAGGGGCGGACTCCTTGCAACTACAGCAGCTGCAGGTGCACCTTCAGCCGCAAGGCCCGGCCCCCTGGTCCCGGCAGCCCCTCTGGCCAGGTGCCCCAGGGGCCTGCCACGCTCACCACCTGCAGCCTGTAGGTCCCAGGCCCCGGCCTCCGCCGCCCCAGCTGCAGGGAGCTGAGACCGCGCCGGTGATGCATGCGGAAGAAGCCCTGCTCATTGCCACGGGCGATGACATAACGGACCCGGCCGGCCAGGCTCTCCAGCGCTGGCTGCAGCTCCAGGATGTGCTCGGCCTGGCCCAGGCATGAGAGGTTCAGGCCCAGGGTCAGCGGGGCCTCTGAGTCAAGGGTGGCCAGGCTCACCTGCGGAGAAAGACCAGGCAGAGGACAGTCAGAGGCCAGGAGCATCGGAATGCAGTGGGGGGAGGGGACCACGGGGTCACAGCCAAGAGGCAATAGTTCATGGGTTCGAGCCCCGCGTCAGATTCTGTGCTGACAGCTCAGAGCCTGGAGTCTGCTTCGGACTCTGTGTCTCCCTCTCTCCCTGCCATTCCCCTGCTCGCTCTCTGTCTCTATCTCTTAGGATAAAATAAAGACATAAAAAATTAAAAAAACAAAAATCAAAAATAAAGCGGAGGACAGCCTGGAGCACTCTCCGCCTGTGACCTCCTCCAGCCATCCACCACAAGGTCCACCACCAGCCTGGACCAGAGGCAGAGGCGTGATGGCAGAGGCCGCTTCCCCAGGGGAAAGCAAGGCCGGACAGACAGGCGGCCACTCTTCCACACAACGCTGAAGAGGACACAGTGAGTGAAACACAAGACCTGGCCGCACCAGAGAGAAGCCGCTTTCCGGTGCCCGGGGTGGGGGTGGGGGCAGGGGCGGGTTGCAGCACTTCCTGCATCTGGGCTCTTTGAGAGCACCCTGTGTGCAGAGGACAAACCCCTCTCTGTGTGAACTGCTGTGAGCGTGCTCCTGGTCTTGGCAGCCGGACAGGGCCCTGAATAAGCCAGCGGCCTCAATGGCAGGCTAACCCGGGCCCAGTGACGTAGCTGGTCCCACAGGAGGCCATCTGTGTTTTCTTCTCCTTGGCTCTGGGCAGCGCAGCGCTGTTTGTTTCACCTAATTTGCATGTCGAGGGGTGTCTTTGTTGTTGCTTTAAAAGCGAAAGCTCTTCCTGTTTCCCTGCCCCTGGGTTCTGGACACTTCTGCCCTTTCCCGGAGTGTTGCACAGATGTGTGTGCTTGCTGACACCTGCTGGTGGCCCGTGAGTATTGCAGGGAAAGCCATGGCGTGCCCAGCCCTCTGCCTGGATCCACTGGTGCCCATCCCAGGAGCCACGACCACCACTCCACTCACTTTTACAGACACACGGCCCTACCCTTGTGAAGCTTACAGAAAATGATGGTAACAGTGGGATGACCTATAGAACCACTGTTTTTCCAGGAAAAGGGAAAAAACCAAAAGGGGAAAAATAGGCAAAGTAATACACTCATATTTAGTTAACCTAATACTGAGAGCCCCTCCGACCCAACTCTCCTATCCCTTCATTCTCCTGACCTGGTGGCCCCTATAGGCACTGCGCCGTGGCCGGTCACGAGGCGGAAGGCCATTGATCTTGCATTCATAGCAGGCTTCAGATGAAAGCAGCCCCTCCTCTTCTGTGAGCTCCTGGGGTCCAGCGCTGAAGCCCAGGCCAGACACGCAGTGCCTGGGCCAGGACAAGGTGGCAGTGGGCCTTGAGGGTCGGGCTGGTGGGCTCTCCCCAGCCACCCCCTCCTGCCCCCACTCCCCATTCTGAGCCTCACTGCCCATGGGGACAGCTGCTGGTGTGTAAGTGTGTGGCCATCCCTTTGCGTGTGCGCACACAGGGGATGTGGCTTACCCGGGCCTAGGTGTGAACCTGCACCACCCCAGGACGTCGATGTGTACGCTCACACACGTGCACACTGAGATGCGCGAATGCAGAAGGGCCCACAGGCGTGCTGGTGTACGTGTGAGCCGTGTGCTCAAGCGTATTACAGAGAAGTGTGCATCTACCACATGGGCAAATGTGCGAATGTACCGGGGGAGCACCACGAAGGCAGTTACACCAGAATGGGGTGTGAGCTTGGGTGCGCACCCATATGTGTGCAGCGGGGCTCTGCGCTCAGGGCTCCGTGCACGCGTGTGTAAATGCATGTGAACACGGACCCACCTGTGTGTGTGTGTTCATGCATGCTCTCACATGGTTTGGGAATCTGCGCCCGCCCTAGTCAAGCCCCTCACCCTTGCCCGGCCCGGAAGTAGCCTCGGGGGCAGCCGCACAGGAAGCCTCCGGCGGTGTTGGTGCAGCTGTGGCTACAGGGTCCACCCCGGGCCGCGCACTCGTCTATGTCCTGGCAGCCCCCTGTGGCCTGGTCAAAGTCAAAGCCAGAGGGGCAGACGCAGCGGAAGCCACCCAGGGTGTTGTGGCAGGGGGCACTGCCGCAGGCCGCAGGTGACAGCGCACACTCGTTTTTGTCTGAGTGGGGAGACGGGGAGAGAGAAAGTGGGGGGCAGGGGGCGGCCTGCACCCCCAGAGTGCCTGCCCACAGCCCTCCTGATCTCCACTCGCTAACTCCGGCTCCTCCTTCAGACCCGGGGTCAAAGTCAACTTCCATCATGCTCCCCATCTGCCCTGCCCCCTACATTCCTCATGTTTCCCTCCCCAGCCCTGTAATTCTCCTTCCAAGCATTTCTTGAAACTTCCCAGAAATCCTAAATGGTGGAATGATCTCGAAGGAGGTTTCTTCCTTGGCACTACTGACGTCTGGGACCGAGTCCTTCTCTATGGTGGGGGCAGTCCTGGGTGCCACACGATATTAAGCAGCATCCCAGGCCTCCACCCACTAGATGCCAGGAGCTCCCACCCCCCTCCCAGGTGTGATGAGCAAAATGCCCCCGAGGGGACAAAAGGTTCCCAGCTGAGAACCATGGGCCTAACTAACCCTGTCCCCACCGCTAGATAAGAGTCTGCTGGTTGGCCCACTTCTGTATCCACAGGGCCCAACGCAAGACAGGCCCCGGACATCCTGCTGCGGGAGGAATGAGCGCAGAGGGTGAGGCAGGCTGATAAGGAGAGCCGCACGCAGCAGGGGCCAGGGAAAGATGGAGAACTTAGCTGTGGACCCACCATCAGGGGAGGAGGAGGGACGAGAGGGAAGGCAGAGAGGCTGAGGGAGGAGAGCGGCCAGGAGGGGCAGGCAGTGGTGCCCAGAGCAGGGGAGGTGGAGGCGTCTGGAGAGAGCGGGCCACGGGCAGAGAGTGAAAGCCAGACTGTCGGGGAGCAAACAGAGGTGGTAAGGACGAGGCTGTTATTAGGAGGGCCTGGAGCACCGAGAAGCATGTGGTGGAGGAGGGTGGGGCACAGAAGGCTAGTCCCCCAAACTGAGGGCCTCTGTAACAGCAAGGGCAGCGATACAGTGCTTGCTCCCATTTCCTGCTGCCACACCCATGGCAGGCATCACTAATCAATCGCAGAACTCTTTCCTAGTGGTCACGGGGGCTGACTCAGAATCCTTCTCAGCGGAGCCCTCCAGGCCACCACTCCCTAAGAAATGGACTTGAACTTGGCCCTGCTGGCTCTGCAGCACCCCCCCCCCCCATTGCCCCAGCACCCCCAGCAGTGGGGACCTCACTACCTCTCAGGCCGGCCCAGAAGCCCTTTAGGTCATTGTGCTTTATTGCAACATCCTGGGTGGGGGTGGTTCCCAGTTGTCTGCTCCCAACAGATTCTGATGGGGGCCCCTTGACACTCACCCACACACTGGCTCCACTGGGAGTGCGGGGTGAAGCCCTGGGGGCAGCCACAGCGGTAGCCCCCCAGCTCGTTCTGACAGCTGTGCTGGCAGCGATGGGGCCCGACACACTCATCCACGTCTGCGAGACAGAGATGCAGCTGCAGGGCTCGCCGGGTGGCCCTCTGGACCCCAGCCCAGGCCCGGACCCCACCCAAAGCCCAGCTCTACCTTCGCAGCCACGACCGGAGCCGTCCAGGGTGAAGCCTCGATGGCACTCACAGCGGAAGCTGCCCAGGGCATTGAGGCAGTGCCCGTGGGTGCCACACAGGCCAGGCTGGGCCAAGCACTCGTTGGTGTCTGCAGGGGACAGGGAACAGGCAGGCCAGCCTAGCGGTTAGGGGGGGGGATTCGTGTCCGGCACCATGACGCTGGGCCCACCCAGCCTCCAGGCAAGCCACTGGCCCTCCCCATGCCTCAGTTTCCTCTTCTGTGAAATGAGATCCGTAATGGCCCCCGCCTTGAACATTTGAGATGAAGCACGTACAAGACTTCCTTTGCATCTCGTCGGCGTCACCTCAAAGCTGTGTGGCCCGGGATGACTGGCTTACCCCCTGTGGCCCCGTCTCCCCAGCCATAGCTCAGACACGGTAATCCCTCCCTCACTGCGGTTTTGGGAGACGAATCCAGTCACACAAAGGGCGTGGGACAGTGCTCAGCTTGGGAGTCAAAGACGAACAAAACCCCTTTCCCTGGGGTAACCAGCGCACTCTGTCCCCACAGGCACCTGACCATCATAGGACGTCAACCTGCATCCTGGACTGAAAGGGGCTGTCCTCCCCTCCCCCCCAGTGTCACACACCAGGGGCCGGGAGGGGTGAGGGGACTCACCGAGGCAGGCCTGGTGGTGCTGGGTGAAGCCGGGGGGACAGTGGCAGGTGAAGGAGCCCACGGTGTTGACGCAGAAGAACTGGCAGTTGTGGTTCCTGGTGGAGCACTCATCCAGGTCTGCGGCACAGACGGCCCCCGCGGGCTCAGGGCAGGGCCTCCCCGGGACTGGGGGCTTCCCAGGGAAAGACCCCAGAGATGCTGTCCGACACCACGCAGTGGGGAGGGGGTGAGCGGCAGGAGATGGGCCCGGGGCATCCCTGGGGGGGGCGGGGACAGAGCCCCGCGGGGCCTGGGGGGGGACATCACCTTTGCAGGTCCTGCCATCCGTCTCCAGCAAGTAGCCCCGGGGGCAGGCACAGAGGAAGCTGCCTTCAGTGTTTTTGCAGAGGAAAGTACATGGCGTGAGGGTCTGGCCACACTCATCTACATCTAAAGGGTCGACAGCATGGGGGGGGTGTCAGACAGATGTTCCCGGGGGCTCAGAGGCAGGGGTCTCCACTCAGGCCCTGCTAAGACCTCCTTCCCAAGCCTGAACCAATCAGAACCTATGGGCTTATACAAGGAATTGGCATTTTTTTCCGTGAAAAGTCAGAGAATAAACATGTTTGCCTTTGTGGGTCACATGGTTTCAGTTCCAACTACTCAGCTCTGCCTCTGTGGCAGGAAAGCAGCCGCAAAGGGCAAGGAAACAAATAGCTGTGGCTGCCAATAAAACTTTATTAACAAAAACAAGCGGAGGGCTGGAATAGGCCCTTGAGCTGGAGTTTGCCGATCCTTGACGTAGATGAACACAACAAAACAACAAAACTGAAAATCTTCAGATGCACAAAATAACAGGAGGGAAGTTGCCCCAGTGAGGTTGGGGGCAGGACAGGGGATGCTCTGCTTCTGGGTTCAGCCAGGTGCTGTGCAGATGAGGGGCGAGGAGGCTCACCCAGGCAGGCTGTGGCAGCAGCGTCTGGCGCGTACCCGGCCTGGCAGCGACAGCGGAAGGAGCCAAGGCTGTTGATGCACTCGCCGTGAGGGCAGAGGCCCGCGAGCATGTGGCACTCGTCCACATCTGGGGACAAGCAGGGATCAGCTGCACTGGCTGCCTCAGGTCCCTGGGGCACACCTCCACCCTTCCATCCAGCAACCCTCTCCCCAGGGCAAGGCCAGCCTCTACTTCCCCTGCCTGACCCTGGCCCCCTGCCCCGAGGCTGTGAGTCCTACATGACACGGTAAGGCAGCTCCTCCAGATACGCACTGGGAGCACCTGGCGGGGGGGGGGGGGGGGGGGCGGTGGACACGCCCTCCCGGCAGCCTCCCCAGCAACCGGTCCTCGGGGCACGCACACACAAACTTGGAAGCACAGACAGAGGCACACACACGTGCGTGGCACGCCAGTCACACACTGACGTCCCTGCAGAATCACAGGGACACACACTCTGCAGCAACTCAGTCCCCAACCCTCCAGACACACCCTTGCAGAGGCCCTTCCTCCTCAGACCTTGGGGTGGCCGCTGCTCAGTTGGGATGACCCGTCTCACCCTTGGTGACATGCTGGACAAGACACACTTGTGCACAGAGACGCTCATACACCTACCCACCCTCATGGAACCTGCTAGAATCCAAGCACACGGATGAGCTTTGTCCCTCTTGCCTACCTTCTGGCACATGCTCCTCCTGCAGCCCGCAAGCACCGCACACACACCAAGGAACGCACACCTGCTCACACCCTATTGCACACACTCCCTGAGGCGCCCTCGGAGAACAGAGAACACACATGCATTGGCTCACACACCTGCTCACCCATTCACCCAAGTTCACGCACACATACAGCAGTGGATGAGCGCTGACTCTCCCTGGCTCGCACACTCCAGCCCCCTCGGGGACACAGACACGGCCATGAACATACTCCCCACCCACCTTGGCCTTCAGCAGTGTAGCCTGGGCCGTGGGGGCACAGGGTCCTGTGGGCAGAGGTGCCAGGCAGGGGACAGAGCTCACAGCGGGGCCCCCAGCCCCGGCCGCCCCCGCAGCAGCACTGCGCCCTGGTGACTGCCTCACCGCTGCTCGAGGGAGCCTGGCACATGGCCTGCAGCACCTCGGAGAAGCAGGGGCCCCGCCGGGCATCTGCGGAGAAGGGGTGGGGGTGGTGGGTGGGAGGAACATGCCGTCCAGGCCCCCTTGCCCGTGGGGTCCTGCGGCACCGAGCGTCTGGCAAGGGTTCCCAGAGATCTCTGACACAGCTGTGCGCGGGCCACTGTCACCTAGCACTGTTAGATGCCCTCCCGGGCCCGGGCCGGGGCCCAGGCAGAAGCTGAAGACCCAGGGGGCAGAGAGATGCCCTGTGGCTGCAGAGCCAGGCCGGCTTCCTGGCCGCAGAGAGCATGATGGTCAAGGGCAGCAGGGAGGCCAGGGAGCACTAGGGAGGAGGGGTGAGGTGGTAGTGCGCTGGACACACAGACGGCGGGGACAGAGCAGGTGGCTGACATCTGGGGAGCGGACGAGGCAGGCTGCAGCCTGGGAGAGGAGGCCGGTGGGGACTCCCGGGGGCCGGCCTGTGTCTCCAGGCTGATGTGCGGCTGAGACAGCGCAGCCAGGGGGGTTGGGCTCCGGGAGCTGCGTCCGCCATGCGGCAGCCACACTCACCATGGCACTCGGTGCCGGTGGGGCTGGGCCGGAAGCCCTGGTCACAGTCACACTGGAAGCTGCCTGCAGTGTTGACGCAGCGGCCGTTGGCGCACAGGCGGGGCTGTGCGTGGCATTCGTCCTCATCTGGGGTGGGAGGGACGAGGCAGGCCGGTGGGGAGGCCAGAGCCCCGCAAGCCAGGCCCGGACGCTCCCCTCCCTCCACATTCTCTTGCTCTGATCCTGCACCCTCAAAGCACCCCCATACCTACGCAGCCGTCCCCAGAGCCAGGCTGAGGCCGCAGGCCTGGGGGGCAGATGCAGGCGAAGGAGCCGATGAGGTTCTTACACAGCATGCCCCGCTCGCCACAGTCCTGCTGCCCAGCTGCGCACTCGTCCACATCTACAGAGGACCGGGGATGGAGGGGGGGCCAAGGTCAGGGGCGGCACGGCTGAGAGGGCCTGGGCCCCACCTCCCCCTGAGCCCTCGGGGACTGAGAGTGAGGCTCACCCCTCCCACGCCTGCCCAGGCCTCTTGAGAAGCCCAGGGGTCAGGATTGTCCCAACACCCGCGTCCCCGGCCCACATCAGGGCCTGTGAATCTGTCCACCTTCTCCATGGTCCCTGGGACACTAAGCCTGAAAACAGCCCTGGAGGGACCAAGCCCCAGCCCAGAGCTCCTCAGCTTTGACACTAAGGTCACTGGGGACTAGAGAATTCCCCGTGGTGGCAGGCCACTCTGTGTATTGAAGTATAGGCAGCAGCATCCTTGGCTAGTGGAGGCGGGTCGCCGTCCCCACACCCAGCTGTCACCATGAAAACTGTCTCCAGGGGCACCTGGGGGGCTCAGCTGGTTCAGCGTCGAACTCCTGATTTCGATTCAGGTCCGTGGGTTCAAGCCCCTTGCTGGGCTCCAAGCTGATGGCACGGAGCCTGCTTGGGATTCTCTCTCTCCCTCTCTCCCCGCCCCTCCCCCACTCGATCTCTCTCAAAAGAATAAACATTTTTAAAAATCTGTCGGGGCGGGCGGGGGGCAGTTGGGTGGCTCAGTTGGTTGAGCATCCAACTGGCTCAGGTCATGATTTCTTCTCGGTCTGTGGGTTTGAGCCCCGAGTTGGGCTTTGTGCTGACAGCTCAGATCCTGGAGCCTGCTTTAGATTCTCTCTCTCTCTCTCTCTCTCTCTCTCTCTGCCCCTCTCCTGCTCTTGCTCTCTTAAAAATAAATAAAAACTTGGGGCGTCTGGGTGGCTCAGTCACTTAAGTGGCCGACTTCGGCTCAGGTCATGATCTCACAGTGCGTGGGTTTGAGCCCCGCGTCGGGCTCTGTGCTGACAGCTCAGAGCCTGGAGCTGCTTCGGATTCTGTGTCTCCCTCTCTCTCTGCCCCT
>NC_043711.1:5353034-5357165 GCF_006229205.1 Suricata suricatta | reverse complement strand
GGCAGCGGAAGGCACAGAGCAGGGGGTTCAGGGAGCACTCGTCGATGTCTGGGGAGGCCAGCGGAGGGGGGGGCTGGGCAGGGCCCGCCTGCGGGATCCACGCCCCCGCCCCCAGGCCGGCCACCGAGGCCTCCGCCACACAGCCCAGGAACAGGCAAGGCCGTACCCTCACAGGTCATCATGGGGCCAGGCTCAAAGCCATCGGCACAGGCACATTCAAAGCCTCCGATGACATTAGTGCAGGTGCCTTTGCCACAGGGGTGCCCGACAGCGCACTCGTCTACGTCTGGGGGAGGGGAGAAAGGAGTGTCAGGGCCTGCGGAGAGCCACCCGTCCTTGCTGTCTCAATATTATCTGGTCCGTTCCCCCTCAGTGCCACCCGAGGTGGCGCACCCGGGGCTGCACGCGGGGCGGGTGTGCCGAGGGTGGCCGCCAGAGCGGGCAAGTGACGTCTGCCCTGCCGGCGCCGCTCCTTCCTCCCCGGCACGCGGGCGGGCTGGTCACTCACCCGCGCAGCTGATGCCGGTGAAGTCCAGGCTGTAGCCGAAGGGACACTCGCAGCGGAAGGACCCATCAGTGTTGACGCAAAGGCCGTTAGTGCAGATGCCAGGGTTGTCCGCACACTCATTCACGTCTGCGGGCAGCAGGGGTGGCAGCCACGGCCTCAGTCACGCCCCAGCCATCGGGGTCTCTGCCTCCCTTCCACACCCCTGGGGCCCAGGGCCACCCACTGGGCAAGGAGGGCGCCTGAGACTTGGGAACGGGGGACAGGCAGAGCCCAGATAGGGGTAGGCGTCCCGGGAGGGGCCCTTAGCACGTGTGCGAGGAGCTCACCTTCCCGGGAGTCATTCGGGCCCGGGACCGCCCCGTGGCCGAAGGGGCAGAGCTCCTGAAAGGCAGCTGGACACCAAGAGGGGAGAGAGGTGAGGGTCGGGGGGTCGCTGTGGCCCCCAGGAACCCCCATTCCCCCTGAGCGTGTGTAGGAAGCCAAACAGATGTGGGCGGGCGGGCGGGCGGCATCTAAGGGGAGGCGCGACAGGGCAGGGCGCTCACCACTGCCCTCCTGGGGACACAGCTCACAGGGGTGGCTCCAGCCCTCGCCGGGCTTCTGGCTGCAACAGCACCGGGCCTTGGTGGTGTTGAAACCTTTGGGTACAGAGCACTTCCCGGCCTCAAAGTGGGTGAAGCAGAAACTCTGCCGCGTGTCTGTGGGGTGACCCCCACCCCACCCCACCCCGGGAAACATTTGAAAGGTCATCAGTAGTACCCAGATCATCGTCCCTAAGAACCAGGTGCCCCGACCCTACCAAGCCGCCAATCAGAAACCTCCAGGCCCCCGGTTGCGGTGATTGGCTCCGAGACGGACATGTGACCCCCACCAGGCCAATGAGGGCCAGCCCTGGGGCTTCCAGGCCCAGTCTCACCCCCACATCCCCCGCGGTGCCGAGAGCAACCTCAGCGTCATTCATGGCTCAGAAAGCCCCCTCCCGGAGAGGGAAGCAACGGATTCCAGGGGGCCAGAAGCCCTGGGACTGGAGACCCCCATCATCACCATGAACCCCCCCTTTACCAGCCCTGGACTCCCATCAGCCTGAGAAGTCCTCAAGGGCAGGTTGGGGTCTGAACAACAAACACTGACCGGGTTGCCCCGCCCTCACCTCTGCTGGCCCTACCCTAGGAGAGGCGCGGCTGGCTTGGGTTGGCTGAGGCTAGCCCACCCCGGACAAGGCTAGCCCAACTCAGATGAAGCCACCCGCGGAGGGCGACTGCCGCCACCGCAGGACAACCAAAGCCCGGGAGGCCAGGTTGGCCCAGACTGGGCCAGGATACCCCTCCGTACAAGTGCCCTGTCTGCGCAGAGGCTGTTTGGACTAGACTTACCCCACCGATGCCCGGAAGCACCTCTAGAGGTCCTGGTGATCCCTGCAGGAAACTGCAGCCCCCTTTCCTGGGTGGCCCGACCCTTGTCACCCTACCTTCCACCTCTTCTCAAAGGGAGAACCACAGACTCACCAAAGCAACGGTGCCCGTTGTCCGAGAGGACAAAGCCAGGTGGGCAGAGGCACTGGAAACTCCCAGGGCTGTTGGTGCAGGTGCCAAAGAGGCAGGGGTTGGGTCCCTCCAAGCACTCGTCAATGTCTGGAGGGGCAGGGACACGAGTTGGGGGGTGGGGGCAGGCAAGACCTCTGCCACGGTGGGGCCAGCCTCCGCTCTGGAAGAGGGAGGGGTGGCGGACAGAGTGGGGGCCTGGCCCGGGAGAGTCTGGGATTGACAGATGTGGAGCAGGAGCACTCAGTATGAGCCAGAACACCAGCTAGGCTGTTTTGGAGGTGGGGAAGGAGTCTTTTCTAGAAGGTATCTCCAGGATAGGAGTCACGGTCAGGAAAAGTTCACCTTTAGAGACTAATTTGCGCAAAGCTAACTGAGACTGGATAAAGTTAGCTTGTGCTGGATGAAGTTAGCTCACGCTGTACTACGGGAGCCCAGAGAGGACAGATCAGAGGAGGGAGGCCAGACTGATCTAGGTTAGACCACTCTGAACCGGGCTAGCCCATCTGCTTAGGCCAGACTGGTCCAGACTCCCCAACTCGGTACAAAGTCACCGAGACAGGGACTTACATCGGACGAACTCGGGGCAGACTGGTCCCTGACCCCCACCCATCAAGACTGAGGAGTTCTCTGTGCCCTGCAGCCCCACCCCCATGCCCATTTTATAGGATCCATGAAGAAGTCGGTGGGCCCGAGAGAGAGAACCGGAGCCGAGCGTCCGAAATGATCCTCATAACAGTAACTGTGTACAGAGCTGTGTCGGGTGCTGTGCTGAGTACACCTCCACCCTCACCACGGCCCCAGCTGGCATTCCCATTTTACAGATGGGGAAACAGAGGCCCAGAGAGACACTCACCGACACAGCGGTCGTTCTGCACCTGGAAGCCAGGGGGACAGATGCAGCGGAAGGAGCCCTCGAGGTTGTGACAAGTGCCTGGCAGGCAGGTTCCTGAGAGGCTGAAACACTCATTGGTGTCTGGGGAGAGGAAGGGGAGGGGTCCCAGCACCAGCCTGTGACAGGGGCTCACTGGGGACCCGGACAAGCACCTACGGTGACCGTATGACGGCCCAGGGCCCCAGAACAGGTCTTTCTGGATCCCAGGGAAGAGCTGAGACTCAGGAAAACAGAGATGGCCTGGGAAAGACATTGTAGGTACTAAAGTGGGGGTCATAGGTGAAGCCAGGGGGTGTCCAAGGGAAGGAGCAAGGTCCCTAATCTTAAGCCACTTACAGACCCCTTTCATGATTTCTGTGTAATCCATGTAGCACCTCGACTATTTTTTACTTCAGAAAACTTAGGGTTTAAAAAAATTTTTTTTAAGTTTATTTATTTTGAGAGAGAGACAGAGTGTAAGTAGGGAGAAGCAGAGAAGGAGGGAAAGAATCCCAAGCAGGCTCCGTGTTTTCAGCGTGGAGCCCAACACAGGGCTTGAACTCAAGAACTGAGAGATCATGACCTGAACCAAAACCAAAAGTCAGACGCTTAACCAACTGAGCCACCCAGGATCCCTGAAAACTTAGGCTTTTAAGACAGCCTTACCCTAAATCACAAACCCTGTAAAAACATGGGTGTAATGTGCTAACTGTATTTCCTTTTATACCTTACAATAAGTGCATGATTATGAAATGGAACGCTCATCACTTGGAAATACAAACCGCAGGTAAACTTGGAGCAGGGGCTGGTGGAGATGGCTCCCCACTCCAAGGTGAGACTCACCCATGCAGTTCTTCCCGTCGGCGGTGAGCTCAAAGCCATCCTGGCAGAGGCAGTAGAAGGAGCCGGCTGTGTTGAGGCACTGGCCAAATCGGCACACCTGGCCCACCAGGGCGGTGCACTCATCCATGTCTGCACAGGGGATATTGGCATGCAGGGTCACCCATAGTCTTGAGGCTTTGAGCCTCCCTTGCACTTCTGTCTACAATGAAATTAAGTTGATAGCAGGGACCTCAACTTATCATGTACTCATGTGCTAAGCTCTATATATCCAACTATCCAATGAAGCAGATAGCAGTATTTTTTAATACAAGCACTGAAGGCTATGAATTTGCCTCTGGGTACTCCATTAGCTGAACTCCACAAAT
>NC_043711.1:5349135-5352934 GCF_006229205.1 Suricata suricatta | reverse complement strand
GCCACACCAGGGCACAGCCAAGGAGAAAGACCTGGAAGGAGCCAAGCCCCACCCAGGTCACAGGGGCCAGAGCCTAGCTTTGTCCCACAGCCCGCCCCCTTGGCCCCCTACCCTGCACCCTCTGGGTCCCCGCTCACCCACACAAGCCCCGCTTGGTGACAGCTTGTACCCTCGGGCGCACTTGCAGCGGTAGCTGCCAGGGATATTGACGCAGTCGGCGTTCTGCCGGCAGGGGCTCTCCCCGCTGGCACACTCATCCACGTCTGCGGAAGACCAACGGGCAGGAGTGCGGGAGGCTTCCCGGCCAGCTGCCAGCCCCAAACCCGGCCCCAGGCCCTGGAGCGGGGACTCTCTCTGGAAGTGGCCGGAACCGGAGGGAGAGGGAAGGGGATGGGACTTCCCCCTCCCCCAGGAAGGCATTAGCTTAAGGGACCCGTCCAGGGAGCGTGGGGCCAGGCACCAGCCTCCCGCCCACGCTGGGGATGCCCGGCAGGCGGCACCTTCGCAGACCAGCAGCACGCTGTTGTAGCTGAAGCCGGCGGGGCACTCGCAGCGGAAGCTCCCGATCTGGTTGATGCAGATGCCGTGGGCACAGATGGCAGGGATCTCCCCACACTCGTCGATGTCTGGGGAGGGGCGTCGGCCGTCAGGGACAGCCCGGCCCCAGGGAGCACCTGGGGACCCGGAGCCAAGGGGCCATGCAGTCTGGGAGGAGGGGCGGCCACGAACGAGCACACCGGGGAAATTCTGTGGCAGCTCAAGTCTTTCTGACGCCAGAAGGAGATCAGGAGGCAGGACGAAAGACAGAGAGCAGAGGTGGGGGAGTCTCTCAACTGAAAACATGTTTGCTGGGGCCCAGGGAGCCTGCCTCTGCCACCAGGGGTCTGCTGGGTCAAGTGGCCCCTGTGAGAGCAGGTGGCGGGGAGGTCCTGGGTCGATGTTGGGCAAGAAACCAGAAGAGTCAGTGGAGGAACGGATAGCACCACGGTCCATCCACACAGCGGAACACAACCCAGCCTTAAAAAGGGGTGAAGCACTGACACACGCTAGACGTGGGCACGCCTCGAATGCAGGATGCTCAGTGGGAGAAAGCAGATGCAGGGACAGATACTGCCCAATCCCATTGATGTGAAATGCCCGGAAGAGCAAACCCATAGGCACAGAAAGTAGAAGAGGGGTAGCTGAGGACAGAACGGGGAGGGTGTCTGCTCACGGGGACCGCGTGTCTTTTTGCACGATGAAAATGTTCTAACTAAGGGAGCTTAGTCTGTTAGGTGGCTCAGTCGGTCAAGTGCCCAGTCTCAGTTTGGGCTCAGGTCGTGTGATCTTACGGTTCGTGAGTTCGAGCCCCACGTCGGGCTCTGTGCTGACAGTGCAGAGCCTGTTTGGGATTCGCTCTTTCCGTCTCTGTCTGACCCTCTCCTTAAAATAAATGAATAAACTTAAAAAAAAAAAAAGAAAATGTTCTTAGATAGTGGTGATGGCGGTACAGTTCTGTGAAGACGCGGAAAACCACTGAATTGTACTTAAGATGAGCGAGGCGTGTGGTATGTGAGTTATATCCCAATAAAACTGTTCTCTATTCTGTTGATGCTTAAACAGTGCGCCCTCGAACTGCACCAGGCCTCTTAGCTATGTGTGTTTATTTTCTACATAAACATAATATAGTGCTGTAAATGTGTTTTCCTTATAGTTTTTCTTTTTTTAGTGTTTATTTATTTTTAGCGAGTGCAAGTTGGGGAGGGGCAGAGAAACAGGCGCAGAGGATCCGAAGCAGGCTCTGAGCTGACAGCAGCAAGCCCAGAGCGGGGCTCGAACTCATGAACAGTGAGACCACGCTCTGATCCAAAGTCTGACGCTCAACCAACTGAGCCACCCAGGCGTCCCTCCTTACAGTTATCCTAATAACGTTTTCTTGACTGTGGCTTACTTTATTGTAAAATACAATACCCACAACATACAAAACGGGTGTTAATCTACCATTTACTTATTGGTAAGCCTTCTGGTCACCAGTAGACTACCAGTTAAGTTTGGGGTGGGGGGGGAGTCAAAAGTTATATGTGAATATTCAGCTGCCCGGGGTTCTGTGCCCCAAATGCTTGTGCATAAAAAGGGAATCCAGAAACAGCCTAAGTGCCCATCCACAGGGGACTGGCTGGTGACCCGGGGCATGTCACATGCGGGTTACTACAAAGTAGGACAAGAGGGGGGCACTGCATGCAGTCACCTGCCTGGGTCTTCACAGCTCCTTGGGGGCCAGAGAAAAGTTGAGTTGCAAACCAATAGGCAGGGAATTCGAGAATTAAAAAATTTCAAACTCCCCAGAAAACGGTGCCGTGTATTTTCAATGGGGACCTCTATGTATACCGAGAGGCACGAAGAAGGATCTAGAAATCCTCGGGGCATACAGCCTGGGAACCTTGGGAGTGTTAGGGAGACCTAGGTTTGAGGTGGTAACGGCAGGGGAAGTAGATCTGATCAGCGGTGCCCCAGCTGTTTAAAGTAAGGAGAACACGTCCACGGACGAACACCGCCGGAAATGGGTTCACCAGTTCCACATAACAGCTGAGACGGGCGTTCCGGGGATTAAACTGTACAGTCTCGTCTGTCTTAGAGAGGAAGGGCATTTGGGGCGCCTGGGTGGCTCAGTCAGTTAAGCAGCCGACTTCGACTCAGGTCATGATCTTGCAGATTGTGGGTTCAAGCCCCACATGGGGATTCTGTGTCTCCTTCTCTCTGCCCCTCCCCTGCTCATGCTCTCTCTGTCTCTCAAAAACAAATATTTAAAAAAAAGTTTTTTAAAAGAAAGGAAGAACATTTGACGCTGTATAAATGTCTGGGAGTGCTGCGGGGTAACAGCTTTCCCTGGCATATTACATTAACCGGAAAGCTTCCCGTAGAAGCATCATTATAAACAAAAAAACAAAAAAAAAAAAAAAAGAAAGAAAGAAAAAGAAAGGAAGGACGTCCTGCCGCCTGCCACCACGGGGCTGGACCTGGAGGACACCGTGCTCAGTGACAGAAGCCAGTCACAGAAGGACACGTCCTACGTGACCCCACTCATAGGAGGCTCCCAGAGGCGTCTCGTCCAGAGACAGAGAGTAGATGGCGGGAGCCGGGGGTGGGGCCGGGGGGCGGGAGTCCGCGCCTCATGGGGACACAGTCTCAGTCTGGGGAGATGGAAGGTTCTGGAGACGGATGGTAGGAATGGCTCCCTGACAGGGTGAGTGTGCTTGATGCCACTGAACTGGAAACTTAAAAATGGTTAAGATGGTAAAGTTCATGTTACATGTATGTTGTCATAATTCTCAAAAATGAGTAACAACTTAATAAAAATGCTCTTCCTTTTTTTTTTTTTTTTTTTTAAACTAAAGGGCACTGTTTGGGGACAGGACTCCTGGCCTGGTCTGGGAAGGCAGGAATGTGGGCATGGGGTGGGGGTGGGTGGAAGGGAGAGGTCAGGGCCCTGTGGACAGAGGAGCCTGGAGGCCACAAGCAGGGCGACACAGTCACTCACCAACGGGCTTCCCCGTGTGGATGTCAATGACGAAGCCGGGGGCCTGGTTTCCGCACAGGGTCTGGTAGTCCGCTGGGCAGAGGAGGGCAGGGCGGAGGGTGCTGGGGCTGCGAGCTCCCAGGAAGGACACGCCCCCTTCCCGATGCCCCGCCCACTCCCCCTCCAGGCCTCGCAGCCCAGCCCTCATCTGGCCCCTGATGAGCAGCCTCCGTGCCTCGCATCCGCTTCCGCCGCCCCGAAGGGAACCCGCAGCCGCCCACTTCCGCGCCCATTTCCGCGGCG
>NC_043711.1:5344173-5349035 GCF_006229205.1 Suricata suricatta | reverse complement strand
GCACGAGATCCAAGCCAGGACCTAGGTCCTAGCACCCACACCGAGGGGGACATGTGATCTGTCTCGACAGTCTCCCGACCAGAGCTGGCCATTTGCGGCTCCCTCCCAGCCCGCACAGCTGGGGTCTGCCCTGGTCTTGCTTCCGAGAGCCCAGAAGAGGCCCACCACCCAGAAATGCCCCAGAATGATCCCCTCTCTGCTGCCCTGCATGGGATGGACACCCACTGCCCCCCAAGTCCACGTCCACCCAGAACCTCTGGGTGTGACCATTTGGGGAAACACGGTCTTTGTGGATGCAATCCGGGGAAGATGACGACAATCCAGGTTAGAGTAGGTCCTGAATGCAGTGACCGGTGTCCTTATAAGAAAAGGAGAGACACCCAGGCATTCGGGGCTAAGAAGCCACATGAAATGAAAGCAGGGGTTGGGGACGGAGCTCCAAGCCGGGAACACAAAGGATGCCCGGAGCCACCAGCAGCTGGAGGAAGCCAGGAAGGATTCTAACCTATAGCCTTGGACGGGGCACCGCCTCGCTGCCCCCTTGGCCTCTGGCGTCTAGTCTTCAGAAGTGGGAGAAAATTAATTTCTGGGTTTTTTAAGCTGCCAAGTTTGTGGTAATTGGTCGTCACAGTCCGAGGAAACGAATAGTCTCCGTCAGCCTGCACTGCTCCAAGGAAATCCCACAGACGGGCGGCTTAAACCACAGGTATGTGGGGCGCCTGGGAGCCTCATTGGTTGAGTGTCCGACTTCAGCTCAGGTCATGATCTCACGGTTCGTGGGTTTGAGCCCCGCATCAGGTTCTGTGCTGACCGCTCAGAGACTGGAGGCTGTTTCGGATTCTGTCTCCCTCTCTCTCTCTCTCTGCCCCTCCCTTGTTCGCACTCTAACTCTCTCTGTCTCAAAAATAAATAAACAACAACAAAAAGGCAGGTAGGTGTGCTCACACTTGTAGGGCCTGGGAGTCAAGACCAAGGCGCCCGCAGACTCGGCGTCTGGTGGGAGCTGCCTGCTGGTTCAGAGACCGCTGTTTTCCAGCTTCGTCCTCACGCGGTGGAGGTCACCTCCCACAGCGTCTCCTCGGAGCGGCCCCCGTCCCATTCGGGGGGCCTCCCAATCCCCTCCCCAAGGCCCCTCCTAACACCAGCACCCCGGGGACCAGGGCTTCAACGTATGGAGTTGGAGGGGGGCACCCTCAGCCCACAGCGTACTGGAACGTCCTCACTGTCCACTTCCAATCACTGCCCCCCTCCTGCGGCTCTCTCTGCTACCTGGGCCGGCTGCTAGAACATTCTACCAGCTCTCTTTGCAGCTGCCAGCATGGTCTGCTGCTCAGTCCTGCCTCCAAGCCTTGGCTGACGTTATTCCTTGCCCGGAACACCCTTCTTCGTCCCAGTGTTTCAGCAGCTCTTCCCAGAGCTCCCCGGGTCTGCGCCTTCCCCTGCTCACGGGCGGCCCCCCCATACCTCCAGCCAGTTCTCTTTCCTCCCCGGCCCCTCCCCCCCAAATAGTCTGAGTCTTCAAGGACCTTTACCACAAACGTAAACCTCACGGATCCGTTTTGAACCCCCCAAATCTGCAACATAGAAGGAGAGACGCTTCGCCCACCCCAAGACTGATGCTTTCTGTTCACCAACTAGGACCTATTTTCAACTCCTCGGCCCTCATCAGAACGAGGTAGGATGAGAGCTAATCAAGGTGTTTAGGCACCTCCCTAAACACTGCACTAAAAAGGACCCAGCCGGAAAGAAGGTGGCGGCGTAGGGGGGCACTCACGGCTGGCGGGGGTGGGGCAGGCTTCGCAGGGTCTGTTCCAGGCCTGGCCAATGTTGTATGAACAGCAGCATATCTTCCGGGTCACGTTAGAGGCCAGGTCATCCCGACATGTGCCGTTATACTGCCGGAAGCAGGTGCTCTTCCGCATGTCTACAGTGGGTTAGGAAGCGGAGTGTGGGTAAGAAGACAGCCCAGAGAGAGGAAGAGAGAAGAGAGAGCCACACGGGTGGGAACTCATTCATGGATCCATTCGAAAAGCACTGGCTTGATGCCTCTCCAACACACACGGGATGCCTTTTACATTTTAGATTTTTGTTGGGCAGTGCACAACCTGGACAACCATTCATGACAGCCCTGGGCCCCCCAGTCCCACATCTTGTTCTCTGCTACTGACCGAAAACTCAAATACACTCACCCTCCCACTCTCTATTCCCCTACAGCTCTCCGCACTCTTCCAAGGCTTGGAGACTCCTAGGACTCCCTCCTACACCGAAGTGCTTTCCCCACCACTGCCCACCTCCCCAGCCATCACATGTTGTACCCATGCAGTTGTGGCCACCGTTGACTTGCAGGTACTCGGCAGGACAGACGCAGGTGTAGCTGCCCAGGGTGTTGAAGCAGGTGCCGGGCCCACAGGTGCCAGGGTGTGCCGAGCATTCGTCGGCGTCTGCAGGAGAGGGAGGGACAGTGTCTAGGGGCCATCCGGGTGACTCCCAACCCCAGGCCTGGCGGGGGGGGGTGCTTCATGATCGGTTTCAATATCAGCTTAAAAGGCACAGGCATTTTAGGAGCATGGAAAGGTCCGACATGGTGTTAAGTGAAAAGAAAATAGCAGCTTACAATGATCTCATTTTTATGTTTTCAGAAAGAGAGAGCGAGCGAGCATGGAAGCATGGAAGAGGGCCAGAAGGGGAGACAGAGAGAGAGCACAAGTGGGGGAGGCACAGAGGGAGGGGGACAGAGGATCAGAAGTGACAGCACAGAGCCCAATGCGGGGCTCAAACCCACAAATGGTGAGATCATGGCCCGAGCCAAAGCCGGAGACCCAATTGACTGAGCCACCAGAGTGCCCTACTTAAAAATAAAATAGTAAAAAAAAAAAAAAAAGAATCCACAAAAAAAAACTGTCAGAGCTAATAAGTGAGGTCAGCATACTTGTGGAATTTAGGACCAATACGCAACTATGAGCTGCATTCTTGTATCCTGCCAGTGAGCAATCCAACACGGAAACTTAAAAATTCTGCTTATATGGGTGCCTGTCTGGCTCATTCGGAAGAGTGTGAGACTCCTGATCTCGGGGTCGTGAGTTTGAGCCCCACAGTGGGTACAGAGATTACTTAAATAAATTTTAAAAATTCTGCTTATATGAGTGCCTGGGTGGCTCAGTCATTTAAGCATCTGAGTTTGGCTCAGGTCATGATCTTGTAGTTCAGAGGTTCGAGCCCCGCGTTGGGCTCTGTGCTGACAGCTCAGAGCCTGGAACCTGCTTCGGATTCTGTGTCTCCCTCTCTCTCTGTCCCTCCCCACCCACACTCTGTCTCTCCCTTAAAAATAAACATTTAAAAAAAAAGACACGGGGTAAATTGTAATGACCTTGTATCTGGCAATGGATTCTTAGAGGACACTAAAACACAGCTACAAAAGGAAAAAAAAAGATAAATTTGGCTTCATCAGAATTAAACCTGTTGTGCATCAAAGGACACCACCAAGAAAGCAAAAAGACAACTACAAAATGGGAGAAGCTATTTGCAAACTACATATCTGATAAGGGTTTTATATCCACAATATATAAAGAGCCCTCACAACTCAACAACAAAAAGGCAAACAACCCCCATTTAAAAAAGGGCTGAAGACATGAACAGACACTACTCCAAAGATATACAAATGACCAAGCAGCACAGGAAAAGATGGCCCTTAGTCATCAGTCATCAGGGAAATGCCAATCAAAACCACAATGAGATGCCACTTCACACCCACTGCACGGCAGACCTTTGAGCAATGGAAAATGCCAGTTGGTGAGGATGTGGAGAAACTGGGGCCCTTGTATATTGCTGGTGAGAATGTAGAGTGCTGTAGCCACTGCCGACAACCGTGTGGCAGTTCCTCAAACAAAACAGAACAGCCAACAAAATCACCAAACAACCCAGTGATTCTAGGAGTGAGACAATTAGACAAGGACCAGATACAGAAGGAGTCCAGTGGAAACTGAACACTGCGGCATCCTTGTTCGAGACACATGAATCTCAAGATGGCGGCAGCAAAGAATGAAGCCAAGTGTGGGCCCTTTGGGGGAGTAGGGGTCGGTCCTGCTGCACAGGACTGCAGCCCCCCAGTGCACCCCTAGCCCGGCAAGGCTGCACATCCAAGTTCAATGCTCAGGTTAAAGGCTCCCTGCCCTGTGACCTTTATTTGTTGGTAGGCCTTCTCTCTCTCTCTAATGTCTATTTACTTTTGAGAGAGAGAAAGAGAGAGACAGAGTGCAAGTGGAGAGGGGCAGAGAGGGAGACACAGAACCAGAAGCAGGCTCCAGGCTCCGAGCTGTCAGCACAGAGCATGACATGGGGCTTGAACTCACGGACCGTGGAATCATCATGTGAGCCGAAGTCAGACAGTTAACTGACTGAGCCTCCCAGGTGCCCAGGACCTTTCTCTTTTTTCCTTGCTATCCCAAGAGATGGGGGGAGGGGCAGAACATCTTTCAAGTATTTTGGTTCTGATTCTGGTGCGACAGCTCCCACATCCATGTGGAAGTTGGTGTTTTGATCTTAAATCTCTTCCTTTCTTCCCTATTTCCTTGAGTTTCTAAACAGCGCTGCTCCAAGAAAAAGATACACCATCTGTCCTTGCGTGCTGGTGTCGGTGTCTGGCTACATGTAGGTGTTCAATTAATATTGTTGAAAGGGAAAGAAAGTATTAATTGGTGGATGGATAGACGGATGGAGGGATAGGTGGATGGTGGACATATAGAAGGAAGCATGGATGGATGGATGGATAGACAGAGGGAAGGATGGATGGATGGATGGCTGGATGGATGGGCGGATGGATTCGATGGATGGATGGATGGATGGATGGATGGATGGATGGATGG
>NC_043711.1:5337343-5344073 GCF_006229205.1 Suricata suricatta | reverse complement strand
GGATGGAAGAACGGATCAATAAACTAACAGGTGGAAGATAGACTAAAGAAAAGACAAAAAATTCACCAAAAACTAACGACAGTTTAGTCTCGCTGCCTGGCCTTGGGGAGGGAGGACGTGCCCCCTGCCCTGTGCGCTCTGGCGAGGCAGGGGGGAGGAAAGCTCACTCAGTGAGGATGCCAGTGGACGGCCTGCCAGGAACTCACCTTCCAGAATGACAGTGACGGGGTTGGGCCGGAAGCCCTCGCCCCCCGGGCACAAGGTTCTGTACTCGGCTGCAAGAGAAACAGGTTGCTCTGAGGGGCTGTGGGGGGCGGGACATTTAGGTGAAGCCCAGGGGAGGCGTGGGAGTCGAAGTCCCCCCAAAAAGGGCCCCAGAATGGGTCCTGCCTCCGTCTACCACACCAGTCACGTCCCTCACCTCCTGAGCCTCTCAGCGCCGAGAGACTTTGGCCAATCTGGGAAGAGGGGGAAGTGTGTGAGTGTGTGTGTGTGTGTGTGTGTGTGTGAGCATGTGTTCACATTCAACACATGAAGAGATGGACTGTGTGCTAGTAGCCAGGGGTGGAGAGGGGCGGTTTCTTCTGATCAAAAACCAGACCAGTTTTCCTCCATTGAAAAAAACCCTGGGATATCACATACACACACGAACACAGACACAAACACACACACCTGAACAGGTGGACAGGTGTGTGAACCTGAGCCTGTGCACATGCCATGCCATTATTACTGCATTACACACCCTTCCCCCTGCTCGGCCTGGAAAACTTCTACTCATTCTTCAAAACCCCATTTAAACCCCTGGTCCTGAGAAGTCTTCCCTTATCCTCTTCTTCTCCATGGCCACCACTGAGCCTCAGACAAACCCTCCGGATAGCTCTACTCCTACAGGTCTGGGGCCACCGGGTTACGGGTGAGGGGCAGTGTCCCGTGCTGTGGTTCATCCTGCTCTGGGTCCCCAGCCCCTTGCACAGGGCACGGAGGAACTCCCAATGTTCGTTGGCGGAGGGATTGAGGAAGCAAGAGAAGAGAAACACACAGAATGTGTAGGAAGGGAGGGCAGAGAGTGACGCTGAGAGAGGAGACAGAGCCGATGAACTGCTAAAGATAGGCTGTGTGACCCGGGGGAGCCCCTCTCCCTTTCTGGTTCTCCATGTCCCTCCCCTAGCAAAGATGACCCCTGAAGTCCTGGGGAGTGCTGGCCAGTGTCCCCCGCCCCCCCCCGGCCCGGAGACTCACTGGTGTTGGCCATCGGGCACAGTTCACACGGGTTACCCCAGGCCCGTCCTAGGGAGCAACAGCAGGAAGCTCGGGTGACGCCAACCCCGATCTCAGCAGTGCAGAAGATGCCACCATCCCCTCGGTCTTGCGTGTCCAGGAAACAGTTCCCGACTCGGGTGTCTGAACAGGCAGAAAGGGGCGGTTAGCAAGGGGCAGGAGAGAACGACCGTGGTGTCACCTCAGTGTGTAAAGGTGGGCAGCGGTGCGCGCATGCGTGCCTGCGGGCCCGGCGCTGACTGCGGCCCAGTGCGCATGCGTGCCTGGGTGCAGGGCTCTGACTTGTGGCCATCAGCGCATGGGTGCCTGCAGGCCTGGCCCTGACTCGCGGCCGTGAGCACACGTGCCTGCGTGCGTGGTTGTGCCTCTCTATGCATGTATCTGTGCACACGCGTGATGGTGTGTACACGTACGTCAGAGTGGTTAGAGCACAGGGACAGAAGGGGGTGTCTGAACAAATGGACAGGCACGCTGTTCCAGGCCAGGGCAGGGAGCTGTGAGTGTGTGCATGTGTGCGCCCTGAGAGCGGGAGGGTGTGTAAGAACACAGGCTCAGTGGCCCTGACAGGGGCCAGCAGAGGTCCTGTCTCTCAGGAACAGGTACATTTGAGCTCCGCCCGGCCCACCGGCTGTCAGCCCCCCAGTGGGGGCCGAGGGCTTACTCACCTACACAGCCCACCCCACTGGGGTTCAGCTCAAAATCCTGGGGGCAGTTGCAGAGGTAGCTGCCGGGGGTGTTGACACACAAGCCATTGATGCAGTTCACAGGGTCTGCACACTCATTGACATCTGTTGGGGGTGTGTGTGTGATGTCAGCGGGGAGCCCTCCCTCAATCCACTGCCCTCCTGGCCTCCTCCTGGGAAGCTGAAGCCCTCAGTGTTGGATGTGGGCTGTGGGGTGAGGCCACGTCCGTGCCTCGGAAGGAAGCCTGAGGGGACAGCAGCCTCCAGGGTCTAACCCCCTCTCCTCCCTGTTCTGTTCCATTTGGCATGGAGGTTTGCCCCTTGAAAGCCAAACTACAAAGCCCAACATCTAGAACATGCTTTGAAGCCACGGGTTGGGAGGCTATTATCAGTGGCCCAAAGCTAGCCCCCTACCTGTTTGTGTAAATAAAGTTTTATTGGCACACATCCATGCCCTCTCATTTACATACTGCCTGTGTGTGTGTGTGCTTCAGAGCTACTACGCAGTTGAGTAGCTGTGACAGAGGCTGTATGGCTGGAAAGCCAAAACTATTTCCTATCTTGTCCTTTGCCGGAAAAGTTTGCTGACCCCCATTTTAAATACGTAAGTGGGAGATCATTTTGACCGTACTAGTGGAAAGATCACACCTTCATTCATTCACTACATTTATTCAGGAGGTGACGGATGCCCATGGAGGAGGTTGATGGGAATGGGGATCAATTTGGGCACCACTGGAGATGGGGGATCATACAAGCCCCGCCCCCATCATAGAACATTTGAGAAGAGATCTGAGGGTAGGGAGGCAGTGAGCCCTGCCACCCCCCACCCCACAGCCCGGCTGACCCCACACCTGTGCAATTGCCGCCACCACGGTCCAGCTCATAGCCCTCACTGCAGATGCAGCGGAACATTCCGGGCAGGTTCTCGCAGCTCCCAAACACACACAGGTTCCCAAGAACACACTCGTCCACATCTGTGGGGACCCCAGGTCAGTCTGCCTCGCCTGGCAGCCTGTTCTCCCCCCCAAGCCCGGCAGCCCCAGGCCTCACCCCGGCAGGCGCGGTGGTCCTCCGTGGGGCTGAAGCCCACCTCACACTCACAGCGGTACCCGCCGGGGGCATTGAGGCACTGCCCGTTCTCACAGAGGTCCACGTCCTCAGCACATTCGTCCCTGTCTGTGGGACCCCGAGAGGCAGAGGGCTGGAGGCCAGCTGGCCGGCACCCACGCAGGGCGGGCAGGGTCCCCCGTCAAACCATTGTGGTCACCCAGGGTTCCAGGGAGTACTGGGACCTCGCATCCCAAATTGGGTCAACAGGGGACCTGGTCATGCGGGACCCGATTGGAGGGCCCCCGGGAAGTACACAAGTGTTCCTGCGCTCCATGTCCAGAAGGTTCTGTGCGTTCAGAGAAGACGGCCCCCCTCCTCCCTGTGACTCGGCTGGGCCCATGGCCCCGCGGGGATGCCGCCTCATCCTCTGGGGCACCCCAGCGCGTGTGCTGGCTGGGATCGGTGTGAGTTGGAACCCAGCCCCAGTGGCTGCTCTCTCGGGCCCCGCCCCACTCTCACCTTCGCAGGAGAAGCCGTCCCCAGTGAAGCCCTGGTGGCAGGCACAGCGGTAGGAGCCGGGAGCATTCAGGCAGTCGGCTCGCAGGCTGCACTGGTGCTCCCGGGAGGAGCACTCGTCCAGGTCTGCAGGACAGGGAGCCCGAGGCCCCCACGTGTGCGCACTGGGGAGCTGCGGGGGGGCAGACCCTCCAACCTCAGCCCTGCCCGACCCCCCCAGACACCCCTGGGCCCAGATCCCCCCACTGCCCCGTCTCCCTCCGGCTCTCCCCGCCCCCACCTACCTCAGTTGCTCTGCCCAGAACACCTGCCCCCAGGCACTCACCATGGCATTCGAAGCCATTCCCCACCCAGCCTGGCTGGCACCTGCAGCTGAAACTCCCAGGGATGTTGAGGCAGGAAGCATGACTGTCACAGCTGTGCCCCCCAAGCTCACACTCATCCACGTCTGCAAGGAAAGGGACTTGGTCACGGGAGGTCTGAGCCAGGAGAGGAGAGGACACAGCTCCCCCACAAGGCCTGGGCTTTGCAGAAATAGGCTTCGGGTGCAGAGTAGGGAGGTACTGTAACATCAGGGGAAATGCAAGGACTCTCCTGGAGGGGGGCTGCCCCAGAAAGCCCCCCCCCCCACCTCAGTTACATCCCCTGTCACTCAGAGCCTAGGAGGAAAACCCTCAAACCCAAAAGGCACGACTCCCAGCAGCCCTCTGAGTGACCTGAGACAGGAGCACGAGAGACTCGGGGTAGACTTAAGAGTAACTGTCCTAACGCACACGTCCTCACTCTAAAGCAGGATTTCCTTCTAAATGACAGTCTCTAAAAAGTCATGGGCTTGAGGCTGTTACATCACATAGGATTCTAACACATTAAAATAAACACATCACCCTATATTTGCGTCCTCCAGAAAGACGCGTTCAAGTCTGAGTTCCCAGAAGCCGTGAACAGGACTGTATTTGGAAACAAGGTCTTTGCAGGGATGCAACCAAGTTAGGATGGGGTCATCCCGGATTATGGTGGCCCTAATCTAGTGACCGGCATTCTTGTAAGAAGCAAGTTGGGACCCAGACACAGAGACAACCCACGTGAAGACAGACTCAGAGCCAAGTGACACAGTGACGAGGCAAGGCACGTGGAGGACTTGTGGCCACCACCAGAAGGCAGTGGAGGCGTGGGACAGATTTCCCCTCGGAGCCCCCCAGCTCTGCGGACATGCTGATTTCAGATTTCTGGCCTCCGGAACCGTTCTGGACAGTGAATACGTTTCTGCTGTTGTGAGCCACCGGGTTGGTAGGAATTTGTTAATGGCGGTGCTTAGGAGCCTGAATCAGTGACTCGAACCATGGAAGTGTTCGCCCCCGTAGCGCATCCAGTCATGCTGGCATACTTGGGGACCGCTGCCACGGACACCTGGGGCTGCATAGCATCCCCCAAAGAGCTGTGTGCTAAAGGGGAGCCCCAGGGGCACCGAACTGGGTCCTGCTCCCACTTTACCCCAAAGCCCTACCCGTGGAAATCTGGGAGGACGAGGTCTGGCTATGCTCAGCCCCCAGGGATGGGGCAGACCCCATGACCCCTGAGCTGGCCCCACAGAGCCCCCCGTGCCACACCGCTGACCCTGACCGCCAGCTCACCGGAGCAGCCCGGGGCCCCCTTCCTGATGACGTAGCCCAGCCGGCAGTGGCAGACAAAGGAGCCTCTGGTGTTCTCACAGTCCCCGTGGAGGCAAACGTGGGGGTTCAGGTCACACTCGTTCACGTCTGCCGGGTGACAGGAGGACAAGCAGGTGAGGGCAGAGGGGGTGCGGAGTGCCCTCCACGCAGGTCCCCTGCACAGAGGCTCTCGGTGCCCATCTCTGGTTCTGCCCTTTCCGGTACCGCCATGGGGCAACGATGAGCGTCACGCCCACGTCTTCCAGCGCACACTCCGTGGTGCATATTGGACACGTGTCCCCAAAAGATTTTGTAGCCGAGGACAGAGCACACAGTTAGATAAAGCTAGCTGGTTTTTCTTACAGGCCTTTTCAGAGCCTTTACGCCAACATGGACCTGCCAAAAGGGCATGGAGCAGTAAAACGGTTCCCCATTTTATTTGGTCTGAGGGGTTTCAACGCTTCCTGAGACTCCTGGAGTCTGGAACGCTAACGAAGCTGCACTGGGCGGCACATGACTTCTTGGGAGGGGGACATCACACCTTCCCTTCCTGGAACTTGCTCCCTGGGGCCCCAGTGCTGTCCTGATGGGGCATCCATGACACATCTGCTCCTGGGGCCCCGTGACGCCCCGCAGCCAGGAGAGGACGGTAGCCATGGCCTGAACAGCCCGGGGTCAGAAGACAGTTCTGAGGTCCTTTCCCATCTAGCTGGCCCTCCTCTGCCTAAAACACCTCGGCGTGCCACAATCTTGAACCGTAGCCCTGGAAACGGGGTGTGGACCTCTGCATGCATCAGGTACACAGTGGCGCTCGGTAGACCTACTTCAAGAGCAAGGCTCGGGGCACCTGCTGCCGTGAATCCGCTCTGGGCACTGGTGGCCACACGCAGACCGCCACGTGCTACTGCAGAGTCTGCCTTTCTCGCCTGCACGTGACGCAGAGGGACCCGGTGTCTGTCCTGCCCACGCGCCCCCTTGGGGAAAGCCTGGTGTGTGAGGTCAGATGCTGTGTCCTCCACCCCACGGTCCCGGCTCCTCACCCACGCACGCCCTCGCGTCCGGCGTGGCCACGAAGCCGTCATAGCACAGGCAGCGGTGACCCCCCAGCACGTTGGCGCACTGGCCCCCATTGCAGACGTCCGGGTTCTCCGCACACTCATCCACGTCTGGAGGAGCAGAGGTGGGGGCTGGGCTGCAGGCGGGCAGGGACAAGGGGCAGCCCCAGGGACCTCCCCAAGAGGTCAGCGGGCTGTCCCCAGGTCGGGCCGGCTTCGCCTGCACCAAGCTAGGTTGGACCCCCCTCCCCCCGCCGTCCCACACACCTGCACACGCCCTCCCGTCGGGCATCAGTGAGTAGCCATGTCCACAGCCACACTGGTAGCTGCCCTCGGTGTTGGTGCAGTGCACGTCACAGCCACCGTTCTCGGTGCCGCATTCATTTATATCTGCGGAGACAGGCAGAGGTGGAGGGGCAGGGCCGCAGGGCAGGCTTGAGCACAGGGCTGACAGGGGGCAGAATCAGGGTCTGGGGCTGGCAGGCTGGGGGCTGCGGGC
>NC_043711.1:5327575-5337243 GCF_006229205.1 Suricata suricatta | reverse complement strand
GCTGGGGGCTGCGGGATGGGGGCTGGGGCTGGGGGCTGCGGGCTGCAGGCTGGGGCTGGGGGCTGCGGGCTGCAGGCTGGGGCTGGGGGCTGCAGGCTGGGGGCTGCACCCATGTGGGGCAGGTGGGCGCCGTCTCACCCGTGCAGCCCTGGCGGTCAGGTGTGCTCTGGAAGCCGGCGTGGCAGGAGCACTGGAAGGTCCCGACAACGTTGACACAGTGGCCGTGGGGACACAGGCCGTCGTTCAGGGAACACTCATCGACATCTGTGGGGAAGCGTGTGGCCGGTGGGGCCTGAGTGTGAGCAGAGCTGACCACCCAGTGTGGGGACCCCTCTGCCACCTCCGTGTCCCCGAGACACTCGGACACACGTGCACACCACCGCACTCCCGCTCCCGGCCCGTGCACACCCACAAGGGCACAAACGTCCCACAGGAACACACTCCCATCCCTTGGCCCCTTCCCGAGACTCACAGACTCACCCAGACACATCGCAGGGGCACGTCTGCATGGGCTCACACACAAGCACACCCTCACACCCACTCACACAGACACAATCGTCCTACACACACGCACTCACAACTCTGTATATAATCACACGGTGAGCTCTCACATGGACTCACAAACACACCTCTCACCTAACCTTGCCTTTGTGTAAACACACACTCAGAGGCACACTCATCCTTTTTGCACACTCATACGGGCCCACACACACGTGTGCACCCTTGGACCCACTCGCCTGCAAACGCACTCACCCACTAGCAAACACACATCCACACTGACACTCACGCGAAAGCTCAGGCAGACAAAGATGAACATCCACTTGCACGCTCGCTTGTGTGTGGGCACTTCCAGACACACCTACACATCTGCACACTCCCATTATCTCGTGTGCACACCCACTCTCGCTTGCACGCCCGTCGCACACTCACCCTCACAGGCAGTGCCCTTGGCCGTCAGCGCGTGCCCGGAGGGGCACTGACACCGGTAACCCCCCTCCGTGTTGAGGCAGGTGCCTCCCCAGCACAGCAGTGGGTCCTGTGCACACTCGTCCACGTCTGCGTGCGTGGAAGAGAGAGCAGGTGTGAAGACGCTGACCAGGGTGGGCGCGGGGTGGCTCCCAGAAGCTTGTCCCTATGGTCCCCTGCCCTGTCACCTGGCTGTGGCCAGGAGAGCCTGGAGGCTTGGCCTTGATGACCCAGGCAGCAGGGTGTGAGCTGGGAGGAGTGGGGACAGGTCAGCCCAAGAAGGAAGCTGGACACCTCAGAAGAGTCAGGGCCATGGGGCTCACCCCCCTGGAGTCAGTGAAGGAGGCCCCGAGAAGCAAGCCTGCAGGGCCCTGCGGGAAGGCAAGGTGCAGGCACCCCAGGGGCAGGCCGTCCGCCGCCCTCCTCGCACTCCAGCCTCGTGTACCTCCTTCCACCCCTCAGGCGCACCCCAGGGCCTTTGCACACACCATTTCCTCCATCTGGCTCACCACAGAGACTCCTTCCACCCCTCAGGCCTGCCCCGGGACCTTTGCACCTGCTGCTCATCCTTCAGGCTGCTCTTGCAGCCCCTCTTCACCACATTTACTCCCCCTCTCAGCCTCAACTGCAAGCCCCACAGAACAGGCCACATCCCTGGGGACCACACTCTACCCCACGGCGTGACCCTCTCCAGCGCATCTCACAGCGGCCATTTTGCATTTCCCAGGACCTAATTTTGTTAACATCTGTCTCCCCATCAGGCCATGAGCTCTGAGAGACTGGCTGTCTGCTCCTGAGCTCCTTGTGGTTCCCCTCAGTAGAGGCACGTGCCACGTTCACTGAATGAATAAAAAAGCGAAGGCAGGAAGGGAGACAGACAGGGAGGGAGAGAGGGGGGAAGGAAGGAAGGACAGACGGAGGGAAAGAAGGAAGAGGGGGGCTCCTCTCTCCAGGGCTCTCCTCCTCTTCTCACCCCAACACCTGCTCTGGCAGAGCTCACCCAAATCCAGGTCCCTAGGCCTCAATCCTGCACGACAGACCCAACTTCCGGCCGCCTTTGGGGAAGCCACCGCCCGGCACCCAGGTTCGCCGGGTCTCAGCTTCTGCCCACACCCGCCCCTCCAGCCTCACCCGTCACGACACCGCCCCCACTGTCCCTGCCCTCAGGCCTGAGACCCCATGGGCGTCACCCTGCCCGCTGCACAACGGCCCTGCGGCCACCTACCCATGCAGTTCTTCATCAGCATGAAGCCGCTCTCGTAGCCATGGAAACACTCACACTTGAAGCTGCCCGCGGAGTTGACACAGGTGCCCTGGCCGCAGAGGTCGGGGGAGATGTGGCACTCATCGATGTCTGGGGAGAGAGGGGCAGGGCCGGCCTCCACATCTGCAGACATTGGGGTTACACGGGGCCCCGACGGCCGAGCTGCGCCGGGGGTGGGGACAGAAGGGCGGCGGCCGCACACCAGAGGACAGGGAACGTCCCCCCTGGAGGTCACCTTTGTCAGCCCCTCCTTCTACGGTTGGAATCCCCAAGGGCCAGAGAGGGCGGCAAGCTGCCCTGGGTCACACAGCCGGCTGGCCGCGGGACAAAGAACACATCTGGACTCCACGTCTGCTTCGAAGCCCCCGCCCCCACAGGCGCCCCCCGGGGCGGGCACCCACCTGTGCAGTTCCTTCCCTGGGCATCCAGGGCGAAGCCCCCCGCACAGGAGCAGCGGAAGCTGCCCGCGGTGTTGCGGCAGGCGCCGTGCATGCAGAGGCCGGGGAACGCCTTGCACTCGTTCACGTCTGCGGGGCGGGAGCACGAGACGTCAGTCAAACGCCTCCGGGGTCCCTGGGCTTGCCCCTGAGATTGCACACCTCTGACGCCAGGCGCACTGCTCTCTCCCAAACACGCTTCCCCAACCACAGGGCCTTTGCCTGTGCTGCACCCTCTCCCCGTCCTCCAGGCTCCCGGCGCCCAGACACACCTTTATAGAAGGGCCGGCCTGACAGGAAGTCCCGGCTGGCGAAGCCCAGGCCCCGGGGACACAGGCTGGCAAACGCCGGGGACTCCCGCGCTGGGCAGGCTTCACACTCGGCCCCCCAGGCGGCCCCCACGGAGCAGCAGCAGACGTCCATCCGGTATTTGCCAGGCAGGGCGGCCCCACACTCGTCCTCATCCCAACGCAGGAAACAAGGCTCCAGCCGCATGTCTACACAGAGGGACAGTCACCGGGTCCCCCCCTGCCACACTGTGCCTGCTGTCACATGGGAGATAAGGTCCCCCTCAGCGGCACCTGTCTGAAACTCCCTCCCCAACAGGAAGAACGCAAGGGGGTGACTTCCTCACGCCATCATCGGCATTCCCACGACCACGTCATCCGACGGTTGCATTTCAATGGCAATAACGTGCTGTGTTAAGGCCCTTGCTACGCTGGGCACTGTTCCGAGCTCCCCAACCCATGCGATCCTCAGAATAAACATCAAAATGGAAATATCAGTATCGTATCCATCTTATGGGCAAGTAAATTAAGGCATAGAGGGGTTAGGTAGCTTGCCAGCGGCCACGCAGTTAGTGCAAGGCAGAACCGCGTTTGGACCAGGCCATCAGGCTCTAGAGAGTCAGTTTCATCTGTAAAATGCCCTCAAGACAATCTGACGCCAGATATGCCTCCGTCAAGACCAGACACAAGAGTCTAAGGCAGCCCAACTGCAAGCCGCCTGTTTTTATAAATAAAGTTTTATTGACACACAGCCATAGCCCTTTGTTTCCATATTGCCTGCGGCTGCTTTTGCGCTACCCGACAGACCTCCGTAGCTTCAGCAGAGACTGTGTGGTCCGCAAAGCCAAGAACATTTACCCCTGCCCTTTGCAGAAAACGTTTGCTGAACCCCTGGTCTAGGAAAACTGTTTACCCAAGAACTCATGCGTGGGCAGGTCAGTTTGAAGAGACCTTGTTCTAGAACCTCGACCTCGAGAACCTCTGGAACCCCATGACACACACAGGGATCCTCTCTTCTCCCCAGTGTCCTGGCCCTGGACTAACGGTCACATCTGAGCAGACGGGGCCGAGTCAGTACCTCCCCGTTCACCCGGCCCTGAATTCAGCTCATGGGTCCAACAATGCGATGGCTTTTTTCTCTTTCCTCGATTACTTTCTTTCCTTGGTTAGATTTTGGGGCCAGTGAGAAGGCCCACTGCACACCTAAAACTCAGTTCAGACGCCAAGCAAGGTTGAGAAGGTACCACCAGGAGGATCCCAGCCGACCTCGGAAGGGAGCCAGACCGCAATGTCCGCTTCAAGATGCGGACGGTGACGGGGGCCTGGGTGGCTCAGTTGATGAAGCGTGCGACTCTTGGTTTTGGCTCAGGTTGTGATCTCATAGTTTCATGAGTTCTAGCCCCACCCATATCAGGCTCTGTGCTGCCAGCAAGGAGCCCACTAGGGGTTCTCTCTCCCTCTCTCTCTGCCCCTCCCCTGCTCATGCTGTCTGTCTCTCAAAAATAAATACGTTTCAAAAAGCTTTTGTTTAAAGATGTGGACAGGGGGCAAAGTCAGGAAACCCTCACCCAGGAAGAAAACTGTAGGGAGCTGCCAAGTTCGGCCGCCTCAGGCAAGGAAGTATCGCTCCCTGTGGGGAGCAGCCAGAAAAACAAGATTAACCTTCTAGAGGCCAGGGATGTGTATTTCCCGATTCAGGGATTGGAGACAGCCAGACTGGAGTAGCCAAGTAGAACAAAAGATCAACCACATTCGGGCTTATGGAGTGTCAATCGCACCCCTGCCCAGCGTTGCAGATGCAAGTCTGGGCTCTCCTTTAGATGCTGTGTTTGAAATTTCAGTTTCGGTTTCCCCTTTTTCTAATAATCATTTGACCCTGTTTCCTAGCAACCAACCCAGGTCAGCTTCCCGCCCCAAACCTTATAAAGGTGTGGATATTTTCTCAATAAACTGGGCTTGATCAGAAACGCTTGTCTTGCCCCACTGTGCTCCCTGCTGCCCTGTTCTTACTCCCTCCCTCAGAATCTGCGACCCAATCGACAGCCTCCCCCCCCCCGCCCCCCCTGCCCCCCCTGCCAAATGTCTCAGATCTCTGAGCCTGACGGGAAGCCATTCAGAGTGAGTGTTTGAACCCCAGACGCTAGAGGTGCCCGGGATGCAGACCCATCCTGTGTTAACCTTTTTGGTAACAAGAAAGAATAAACAAAAGTTGCAGATGCTGTTTTTCAAGAGCCTACCGTTAGCAATGAGCCTTGTTGAAGGGCAGTTAGGTGAAAGGGTGAAACCCCAAACAAATGTCTTTTGAGATGCGTCAGCAAGAAATGAGCAGGGAGCAGAGGGTCCCAGGGGACCCTCTCCCACATCCCTTCTGTCCCTAGGAGAGGTCTCCAGGGACTGGTGTGGGGCCATGGACGGAGGGCAGGCCGCTCCACAGTCCCGCAAGGACTCACCCACGCAGAGGCGGCCGGTGGCGTCCAGCGTCAGCCCATCGGGGCACTCACAGCGGAAGGAGCCGGCAGTGTTGAGGCAGCGCCCGTTGGGACAGACCTCGGGGAAGACTTCGCACTCATTCACATCTGGGCAGGGACGGAAAAGGGGGAGAGGCCAGGGCTGGAGCTGCCTCCCCCCGGGGGGGGGCTCAGGATACCAGGTTATCCTTGGGGAGGTGGGAACGGGACACTGCCAGCCTCAGGGGCTGGGGAATCTAGGGGAAGACCCCAAGAAGGGGGAATCTCTACCTTGATCTCTAAAGATTTCAGGACCCAGGCATCCCCCATGACATGCCCCTGCCCGTGTGTAGCTCACGGGGAGGGGTGAAGCAAAGAGGGGCAGGGAGTTACCTTCACAGGTGAGCCCTGTCATGCGGGCAAAGCCTCGGGCGCAGGTAGGGTCTGTGGTTGGGAGAACCAGAGTGGGCACAGGGGTCACTTTCTCTGTCCAGACCCCTCATCGGGCACCAGGTGACCACAGTGGCCAAGCCCGGGAGGTCCCAAGTGCTCCCCCCGGGGGCTCCCGGGGCATTACCGGGCTCGCAGCGTTCGCAGGGGCTCCCCCAGGCGGCCCCCAGGGTGGTGCAGCACTGGGACCGCAGGGAGGCTCCGCGCAGGTTTGCTTCACAGCGGCCGTCCTGGACCTGCAGCCAGCAGGTGCCCCTGGTGCTGTCTGCAGGGGAGGCAGCCGCCCATGTCACGGGCCGGCCCACACCTGCACCCCGACCCACGGAGGTCCAGCACCGCCCCCCGGGTGGGACGCAGGGCTGGGCAGCAGAGTCCCGGCTGCCCCACGGGACTCGGGGCCTCTCACCTAGACACACGGTGCCGGACGGCCCCAGCCGGCTCCCAGGGGCGCATTCACAAGCATAGGAACCGGCTAGGTTCCTGCACACACCATTCACACACGGGCTGGACAGGCACTCGTTGATGTCTGCAAGGACAGCCCCCCACCGGGTCCTGAGCTGTGGGAGGGGGAGCCCCGGCTGGCCAGGACCCCCGCCTCCCCAGTGGCTGCTGGGGTCCTGTGACATAGGAGCACCCAAGTCCACACGTGTCCAAGCATGTACTTGAACAAACAAGGCACACGCACGCAGGCAGGGCCCAGGGGAACAGAAATGCGCAGGCACGCACGCTCAAGGGCTTGCACGGAATCGTGCTGTGCGCTCATGCAAGCACCGTGACACTCAGCGTCCTGGGAGTGTGCACATGTCACCTTGGAGGGACAGAGCTGTGGGAAAGCCCAGAGAGGGGAGGCCTGCCTGTGGCCGGGGAGCGAGCCGCAGGCAGCTACAGGGGCTGGTGGGACAGGGCCGGGGACAGAAGTCGCTCCGGGGTAGGGCGAGCTGGGCTGCCGGGGGCGAGGGAGAGAAGATTGAACACGAGTGTGATCACGTGTTTGTGTGCAAGTGTGAACACACATCTAAGTGTGTGAAGGCATGAGGATGTAGGCACACACATCTCTCTGAGAGTGTACACCTGAGTGTATGTGACTTCGTGGGCATGTCTGTGAGTGTGAACATGGGTGTGTGTCCTGAGTACCAGTCTGTGTAACGGAGTGGCTGTATGCACACACGTGTGGATGTCCGAATGTCTGACTGCATGCACAAGTGTGTGCCTCTCAGGGTGTGACTGGGTGTGGCTGAGTACAAGCGTGTAAAGCGTGAGAATAAGTGAGTGTGTGAATGGAGCTTGTGTGAGTGCATGCACCCATGAGTGTGTATAAGTGTGTGAGACCACCTCACGGATATATCTGTCTTTGAGTTATGTGGGTGTGAATGTGTGTGTGAACGAGCACACATGCATCTTTCCGCATGTCTGCGTGCACACAACGCATGCAGCACGTGCAAGTGTCTGAGCGTGTACGCCTGTGTGTACACACCACATGCAACGTGTGCGCGCGTGTGCCATGCAGTGTGTGCCTGTGTGCACTGGCAGCATGCAGATGTGTACATGGCACACGCACGAGTGCCTGACAGTGTATGTGTGTACATGGCACACGCTGCATACATAAGTGTTTGAATGCATGCATGCTGCACGCGCGCACGCCGCACTCGGGCGCGAGGACGCTGTACCTTCGCAGGTCTCGGTGTCCTGCCGGAAGTCGAAGCCGTGGGGGCAGGAGCAGCTGTAGCTGCCCGGGCTGTTCCGGCACCGCCCGTTGTCGCACAGGAGGCTGTTGCGCGCGCACTCGTCCACGTCTGCAGGGGCGGGGGTGGGAGAGCCGGGTGAGGGGGCCTGCGGCGGGGGAGGGGGTCGCTCCCACCCGTCGGCCGCTGCCCCGCGCTCACCCACGCACTGCCTGCCGGTCGTGCCCGCCTCGTAGCCCAGGTTGCAGACGCAGCGGTAGCCGCCCCGAAGGTTCTCGCACATGCCATTGGTGCAGATGTCGGGGTCGAGGGCGCACTCATTGATGTCTGCAGCAGGAAGACGGCAGAGGGGCTGCTGGGGCTCCCAGGAGTCTCCGGAAGCCAGGCCCCCTGCGGGGCCGGAGCTCCAGCCCAGACCCCCCATCGCGGCTCCCCACACCAGCGTTTCTCGGCTCTGGGGACCTTTGGGGCCATTGTTTGCTGTGCGGCCGTCCTGTGCATTGTAGGACCCTGACCAGCACCCCTGGCCTCCACCCATGAACGCCAAGAGCACCCTTCCCAGTATTTCTCCAGACATTGCCAAATGTACCTGAGGGGGGCAAAAGCGTCCTCAGTCTGGTCCCCATGGAGCAAAACTTTGTACCAAATAAAAGCAATCATACTTGCTAACATTGCAGAGGGCTCCCCATTTTGTGCATATTAACCCGTAGGACCCCCACAACAGCCCTGAAACAGGTGGTATTATTATGCCCACTTCACAGACAAGGAAACTGAAGCAGAGGCAGGGTAAGTAACTTGCCCCAGATTACTTAGCCAGTAAATAGTAGGTCTGGGATTCGAACCTGGGGCTCAGGCTCCATAACCCTGTGTCTTTAACTGGATGAGGGCGAGGTGGTCCAGACCACCCAATGGCCCAGTGGTCAGTGGAAAATCAACTGTATCCTAAGTCCTTACCACTCAGGCAGAAAGGCTGTGTGTGTGTGTGTGTGTGTGTGTGTGTGTGTGTGTGTGCGCGCGTGTGTTCAGCAAACCGATTAGGAGACACACTCGGGCAATTTCTTTTCCTTTCAGGTTTCAACCACACAGATAAGGCCCCTTGGCTTGAGGCCTGCTGGCCACCCGAGGTCAGCCAGGGATCCCAGGATAGGGACTGTCCAGTCATCGGGTGAATGAAAAGAATCAGGAGGTTCCAGAGCAAGTGGGGCAAAAACCAGAGCTCAGGAGGGAAAGGAGGTGTGGGAGAAAGCACAACCTCACACACCCACCATCTCTAGCTCTATCAGTTAAATCGTGTCCTCCCCAAATTCGTGTGTTAAAATCCTAAACCCCAGGACCTTAGCATTGGACCTTATGGGGAACTAGGGTCTTTACAGAGGTAATCCAGGGAAGACAAGGTCATTAAGGCGGACGCCCGATCCGTTCCAATATGACTGCATTCCTATAAAAAGGGGACATTTGGATACAGACACATGCAGGGAGAGCCCCACGTAAAGATGGAGGCAGAAATCGGGGTTCCCTCTTCAAGCTAAGGAACACCAGTGCACCAGTGACCGTCACAGCCTCGGAAGGGACCAACCCCACCTACACGCTGATCTCAGACTTTGAGGCTCCAGAGCTCTGGAGAAATAAATTCTGTGGTTGAAGCCCCTGAGGCTGGGGTGCCTGGCCAGCGCAAACTGACAGAGTGCCCAACCAGCTCCCCGCTCCCGCCCTCTCCCGACACCCATGGCCACTCACCTCTACCATCCGTGGTGATGCCCAGGCCACTGCTGCACAGAACCTGAAACTCGGCTGGGGTGGCAGAGATGGGGGGGGCAGTGGTCATCGCTGCTGCCCAGATGCCTCCCCCAGCGGAGAGAGTGATTTCCGGTGGTCTCTGCTTGGGGAGAGTCACCAGCAGAGAGATGCCCCCACCCCCCTAGGAGACAAGATCCCTGCCCCCTCCCGCCCCCGGGGTGATGAACAGGAAGGTCTACAGGGACCCGAAGGCAGACTGCTCACCGGAGTCCTTGGCAGGACACAGCTGGCAGGGCTCCCCAAACCCGTGGTCTGGGCTGGCACAGCAGCACTCAGATTTGGTGACGGTCCCGGGGAAAGGGCGCGCGCAGGAGCCCTGCTCCAGGGCCCCGTAGCAG
>NC_043711.1:5316458-5327475 GCF_006229205.1 Suricata suricatta | reverse complement strand
GGGGGGGGGGGGGGGCGGGGGGGGCACTCACCCACGCAGTAGCGGCCCCCAGGCGCCAGCAGGAAGCCGGATTTGCAGAGACATGTGAAGCCGCCATCATCATTGATGCACACGCCGTTGGCGCACATGGTGGTGGTGGCACACTCGTTGTGATCTAGGGACACCAGAGAGGCTAGAGCCCCGCCCCCACCCCTCCTGGGCCGGCCTCCCCACAGACCAGCCTTCTCACTTCTATGCAGCACAGTGAGGGCTGGGCCCCCAGGACCGGACCCCCCCTCTTGGGGCTGGGAACCCCACCAGGCGACGGGGCGGTTGGCTTGGGTATCATTCTGTCTGCTGGAACGTGAGTTCTCCTGGGCCACTCTTGTGGGGGGAAGGGGGAGTCTTCTGCTCCACCTGGCCCTTCCCCCGGCACAGGTCAGTGCTCCCAAAAATATTCAGTCAAAGGCAAATGAGTGAGGTGGCTGCACTGCCCTGTACCAAATGCCACCAAACTGTCCCCTTAAAAATTGTTAAAATGGTAAATATGTATATTTCATCACAATAAAATTGTACACATGAAGTGATGCTTACATGACACTGAATTTACTAAATGCCACCAAATGCTCACTTAAAAATGGTCAAATGCCTTGAGGCTGTGTATATTTTGCTGCAAAAATTTTTTAAATAAAGAAGGTAGTGTCTGCCTGACCTTGGGGGATGTACTAAGTGCACTGGAATGCTCACTGTTAAATGATTGAATTTATCTGGTGTGAACCTCACTTTAATTTAAACAAAGAAAAGAGGAAAACAAGGACGCCTGGGCGGGTTCAGTTGGTTGAGAGTCTTACTTCAGCCCAAGTCATGATCTCAAGCTTCATGGGTTTGAGCCCTGCCTCAGGTTCTGCACTGTCAGAGCGAGGGACCTCCTTCAGATCCTCGGTCCCTCTCTCTCTCTGCCCCTCCCCTGCTGGTGCTCTCTCTCTCTCTCTAAGATTAACATTAAAAGAATTTAAAAAAAAAGAAAAGGGGAAAACAGTTGATAAGAACATGGTCTCACTGAAAGGAAGCTGCAGGTGCAGAAATGAGTATTAAAGTTCTGAACTACAAAAAAGCAGAAAGGAAGGAGGGAATGAATAAGAGGTACAGACAAAAATCTGCACATGAATGTCCTTCGCAATATTATCCATAGTTGGGAGAAGTGGAAATAGCCCCATGTCCACCAGCCGAGGGGTGAAGCAACAGGAAGTGCCCCTCTACCCACGGCCACATCACTCCGCCACAAACAGGGGTGAGGCACTCACACACACTCCCCGAACCCCGCGGTCCTGACCCCACACTCTCTGCAATTCAGGACCAGGGAGTCAGACAGCTCCTGCTGGGATTCATGGAATGAACTCAGGAGGGAGGGAATGAAGGAGTCAGTTGGCTGAGGGCTTCCTGGAGGTGGTGGCGGTCCCAGGCTGGCCACTCGATCTGAGAAGTGTCTGTGATGGGTTACAAGGGCCAGGGGGTGCATGGACGTTTGGCAGGTCACCCCCCAGCCACCGGCAGGTGCAGTACCGAGGGTAATGCAGGGCCACCCCCAGAACCCAGGTCGATTCTGGGAGGGTCGCTCGCCAGCCAGCCAGCCACATCGTCGCTGAGGCCGAGGCGGGTCCCCGCAGGGACCCTGAGGGGTGGCAGGGGCCCCGGGGTAGGGCTCCCCCGCGGCAGCACTCCTGACATAGCGCAAGAAGGTTCTCGTGCAAGAAGGTTCTCGTGCAGGCCGGCTGGTTCAGAAGTGGGAGCCAAGGCTCTTAGGGAGGGAGGTGGGTGGTACCACAGAGGAGACGCAAGGTGGGCCCCTCGGGCAGCCTCCGGGGTCCCCAAGCCCCCTACCCACCCGCCTACCCCTAACTCACCCACACAGTTCTTGCCCCCGGGGCCGAGCTCGAAGCCCGCGTTGCAGACACAGCGGAAGCTGCCCTCCGTGTTGACGCAGCGGCCATGGTGGCAGAGGCTGCTGCCCGTGAGGCACTCGTCCACGTCTGGGGGGCACGGGGGGACAGGCAGTCAGACTCGAGCCGAAGATGCAGGCTCCTCCGCCCACCGCTGCTGCCTCCTCTGGGCAGCTCCCCGCCCTCTCCGAGGGGCCGCCGTACCCACGCACTCCTGCTTGGCCGCCGGCGCCAGGAAGCCCTCGTGGCACTGGCAGTGGTAGGACCCGGGGGTGTTGACGCAGTCCCCGTGGTGACAGGGGCTGCTGGCGCATTCGTCCACGTCTGTGGGCAGAGGACCTCCTGAGCCCCAGCCGCGCGGGGTGCGCCCCCCCAACCCGACGGCCACTCACCGATGCACTCCCCGCGAACGTCCTGCGTGTAGCCTGCGTGACACTCGCAGCGGTAGCTCGAAGGGGTGAGCAGGCAGCGGCCATTGAGACACAGGTTGGTGAAGTGCCGGCAGATGTCGACGGTCTGGTTCAAGGTGGCCGTGCCTGAGGGCGGGGACAACGGGTGCGCCCGCGTCTAGGCCCGGGTGTGGACACCCACGCTGCGGCCGCAGCCCCGCCCCCTCGGAGTCCCGCCCTGGCTGCGGACCCCCTCACTGGCCGAGACCCCGCTGTGTGCTCGGAGAATCCCAGCCCCTCACCATGGGGTGAGACCTCCCCCCCACCGGTGCCAGGCGGCTACCCAAGGCCCACATCCCAAACCTCCACACACCCCCAGACCCCTGTGGGTACTCTCATGTCTCCTGCGCAGGCCAGGACGCCCATTGCAAAGCCCTGAGCCTCCCTCCGAGGTTGGGACCCCCTCCCCCAGGTCTTGGATGCCTCTTCACAGGTCCCGGGTGGGCCTCACCAATGTGGGCGTTGCCGAGGCCCAGCCTGGGAACCCCATGCCCGTTATTGGAGCCATGGGGTCTGTGCTGGGTGGGACCAAGGCCAGGACCCATGCCATTGCCGCCGTTGGATCCGAAGCCAGGGAGCCCAGGGAAGGGGCCAGGGTAGGAGGGCAGCAGCGGGAGCCTCTGCATGCACAGTTGCTGGAACTCATCTGCAAGGAAGTAGGGTTGAGGCCGGGCCCTCAATTGTGCCCCGGGAACCCCAATATTCAGCCTGGAGCTCTGGGGGGCAGATGAGGGTGGGGGTGGGGCGGGGCGGGGGCAACCCCAGGCCACTCACCAGAGCCCCGCGGAGGACACGGCTCCGGGGCTGGGCCGGGAGCCCAGCACCGGCCCCTATCGCAGCAGCACTGACTCTGGGTGTAATCGCCGGCCAGGTCCCCGGCACAGTGGCCCACGATCAGTGCCGAGAAGCAGGTGCCGGCCCGGTGGTCTGCAACGGGGACGGGAAGGGTTTGTGACCAGCCCTGGGTTCAAACCCCAGCTCCATCCACACTGCCCGCGAGCAGGTTTCCTTGCCGCCCTGTGCCTCGGTTCCCCCATCCATCGAATGCGGGTGCTCAGACCATTCCCCTCACCCCGGAAGAAAGTCACCTGGATAGAAAAGTGGAGGGCGCCCCGTCTGGCACGTGGCCAGTTGTCCCTGAATAAGAATCTTATTATGACAATTTCCAAATGATCCCGGAGACGCAGACTTGGGCTCGTTCCAAGTGAAAGCATTCTGACACCTACCGCTGGCATTGGTGGTAAGGTCCCTGTCCCTGTGGGCATTCAACCACAAGAGGAAGACCCCTTGGTTTGGGGGGCTGCCCCGGGGGGAGGTCAGGCTGAATGCTCAAGCGAGGACGCCAGGATCGGTGGCCGTGTGCCCTCACCTGCCAGCCCTGGGAATTCGGGGAAACCTAAGAGGCTGTGAATTTGAGGAGGGGCCCAAGGAGCAGACTGCTGGACTCACAGCTACAGACTGGAGTCCCCGGGGGACTGATCCAGAGCCCCCCAGACATGAGAACCATGCCCCTCTTCCACATCCCACTCTGCTCTTGGGCTGACAGCTTTATGCAGCGATCGGATTTCTCAGGCTCAAACAGAGTATTTTTGGCTTAAGAACGCACAAATCTTGGCCAGGGGCCCACAGTGAAACCTCTCCCACCAACTGGGAGGGCCCTGGATAGCATCTCCTGCCCTGCCCCACCCTGGGCTGAGAAAAAAAGCAAACATTTCTACCTCCCCAGCCAGAGGCCGAGGTGCAGGTGTGGGAGGCAGAGCACTGCACCAGCACCATCCCCGGCCCTTGAAGGTGGGTTGCAGGGACAAGGCCTGCCCAGAGGAGGAGAGGTCAACAGACTCATTCAAGGTCACACAGCTACTAAAGAGGAAGGAGGGATGAGAAAGAAGATACCCAAACCCCAGGAGATCCGACCAAGCAGCTGCCTCTTTTTTTTTTTTTAATGTTTATTTATTATTGAGACAGAGAGAAACAGAGCATGTATGGGGGAGGGTCAGACAGAGAGGGAGCCACAGAATCGGAAGCAGGCTCCAGGCTCTGAGCTGTCAGCACAGAGCCCAACGCAGGGCTTGAACCCACAAACCATGAGATCATGACCTGAGCCAAAGTCGGACACTTAACTGATTGAGCCACCCAGGCGCCCTGTAGCTGCCTCTCAAGTAGGGAAGACAGAAACAGAATGTAAGGATTTTAACAAAAATGATGCTGCTTTTGCTTACAAAGCACCCAGTGTGATCAGGTCCTGCCAAGCGCCTCGTCTACACTGTTCTCTCCTCTTAGTGAATGTGTATTACCTGCCCGCCACATCCAGCGTTGGGGCAAATCCTCCAAAATTGTATTTAATGCTCCCCACGACCCCAAGAGGTAGATATTGGCCACAATCCCCATTTCACAGATAAGAAAGCTGAGGCACAGAGAGGTTAACACACTTACCTGAGGTCACAGAGTTTGTGAGCAGCTCAGGCAGCAGGTAGAACCCAGGACCTTGCCTCAAATCTAGACTCCCCTGGTTAGTAGCTGGGAGAGACCCCCTTATTTCACCCCAGAGGTGTCCCCCACGCTGGCCATGGTGCCCCCAGGAGTGGAGGCATAGGAGGTCTGGTGTTGGCCACAGTATGCTGGCAGAACTCCAAACACAATACTCCCCGCCCTGCCTGGTAGAGGCCCAGCCAGAGGGACCCTGGTGACGCCGGGGAACTGCCAGGCCCCTCCGCTCCTCCCCAAACCAGGGCTCTGCCCGTGCCCTGCCACAAGTGTCCACGTTGCTGGCCAACCTCATTAACCACTGGCCATGTCTAAAGTCTAATGACCGGTTCACAGGACAGCAGGACAGGGAGTGAAAGCCCAGGGTGCCCCCGCCTCCTAGGTGGGCGGGGGGCGGGGGGATTACAGGAGTGTGGGCATCCGCGGGAGGCATGGCCCAGAGGACCTCATCCCGGCATGGCGGCGGGGGGGGGGGGGTGGCGTCTGCGGAGCTGGGTATGGCCACCTAGTCTGGACTTACCGAGTCTCAGACACCGGCTGTGGGGGGACCTGGGGTACTCTTTAGAAGTCTCTGGGAGTGGACAGAGGAACACAGACAGGGAACCAGAGAAACCAGTGGGTAGATGGACACAGAGATTGAAGCTAGAGGGTCAGGGGGCATAGAGACAGGAAGCCAGAGAGGCAATAAGGGTGGCCAGTGAGCCGGAAGAGCATGGAGTCAGGGAGTCCAAGGGGCAGAGGGGCAGAGTAGCGAGGGGAGGGGTGGAGGGCGGGGGGAGGGGTGGGGCTTACAGACTGGGGTCCACAGAGCACAAAGCCTAATGGGTAGGGAGCCAGAAAGCCAGAAGGAATGGAAACCAGGCTCCAGAAACTACAGAAGGACACAGACACCCAAGAACTAGAGGATCCCAAGGGCCAGAGGGTCGCAAAGATATTTGGGCAAGGGGCCCATCTCTTAACCAACCGCCCTCTCTCCCTCCAAGACCCTCAGGCCCCAGCTCACCCAGGCAGCGGGAGCCGTCCAGGCTGATGGCAAACCCACGGGGACAGGTGCACACAAAACTCCCATCTGTGTTGGTGCAACCGCCCCCAGAGCAGAGGCCCAGCACGCTGACACACTCGTCCACATCTGTGTAGACAGATGCCCAGTCACAAGCGGGTCTGCCACCAGCCCTGCCCCTCCTCCTCCTCCTTGCCGGGGGGGCCTGAGCTGCCTGGAGCACAAAGGTGGGCCCGAGTTGGCACCCCCTCCATCGCCCACCTTCACACTTGGCACCGTTCTCACTGAGCCGGTGTCCAGTCGGGCAGCGGCACTCGAAGGAGCCCACCGTATTGACGCAGCTGCCCCCCTGGCACAAGCCTGGGATGGCCTGGCACTCATCCACATCTGCAAGGGAATGAGAGGCCCATCAGAGGGAAGAACCAAGGCTGCAAGGGCTCCCTCTCAGCCTTGGCCCCCAGGACCTTCACCCCTCCTCGCTGACTTACCTTGGCAGGCCCCTGTGTGGATATTGGGGATGAAGCCTCGGCGACAGGGGTGAGGCTGCGCAGGGCAGAGCTCGCATGGGATGCCCCAGGCCTGGCCCACGGTGGCACAGCAGAGTGCTTTGGTGCACACGAGGCCTATCAGCTGGTGCTGGCACCCCTCAGGGCCCACCTGACCAAAGCAGGGGCCCGTCCGATAGTCTGCAAGACAGGTGGACATGGGTAGCCAGCCTCAAGCTGCTCCCAGCCCAAAGCTTCTCCATTCCTGCAGCCCCAGCTCCCTTCACCCCTCTTACCAGGACCACTGCGGTGGCCTCCTTTCCAGCCTCTCTATACCAATACACCAGCCTTTACTCACGCTGTTCCTCATCCCTACCAGACAAACTCCTATTCACCCTTCAAAACCCTTCCTCCCCAAAGCATTCCCCAACCAGCCTCCAAAAGAGAGACCAGGACCTCCAAGTCCACAAGGACCAGAGCATGTCGGAGAATCCGATCACTTCCCAGGCCCACCCTCCCTGCAGGGGTGGGCAGAGACCCCGGATACCCAGCAAGAGTGCATCCCTGAGTGCAGGTCAGGCCCTGCCGAATGCCCCAGACTCGAGGATGGACACAGCACAACAGCACACCCCCGACCCCGGAACTCAGCCCAAGGTGGTCTCATCAGTGCCCCCACCTCTGTACACGGGCTCACATGTGGGCTTCCCGGCTCCATCCTCCAGATGGTTCTAATCAGGAGGCTGGCAACAGACCAAGGGAAGCCCCTCCCAGAAGGGTAGCCCAAAGCCGGGCCCCCCTAGACCCGAATGGAGGAGGAGCCACACAGAGACCAGTGATGGTCCTGATTCCACTAACTCCCCTCACTCAGAATCTCACCGAATTCACCCAGAACCCTGGAATCCCCCCGGCTCCCACCTCTCTCTGGGGCCCTCACCATCCACGCCGCCCACTCAGGCCGCCCTCCCTTCCCCTCCCTCCCCCTCAGCCACCCAACACTGTTCCCAATTCCAGTTTCCAAAAGCACCCGGCTCACCCTGAGGTACCCCTCCCAGTGCCTCCAGCCTCTGACTTGTCACTACCCTGTCTCTGCCCGGCTTTGGCCACAGATGGGTCTGTGGGTCCAGCGGCACCTCCCAACACTGAGGTCAGTCCCGGGCCTGCCCAGCTTCCCCTGGGCTCCGTGGGCTCCATGCTCTCTGCGCACCCTGAGTCACCCTTGCTGGCGTTCCGCCAGAACGCCAGCCATCCGCTCAGCTTCGGCCATCCAGCCATCGGCTCCACCTCCCCCGCACTCCAATTTTCACAAAACACTTTTGTCTCCATCACCTTAGTTTTGGCCACAGCCTCCCAACAGGTGACCCCCCCACCTCAGCGGTGGGAGTATTTTGACAGTGGGGGGTGGCGTAGTAAAAGGGGGCTTGTCCATCTCATGAATTCTGATTATCGCTTCCTCCAGGAAGCCCTCCCTGATGCCCTTCCCTGGAGCAGCAGTTTCTCTGCCCTTCAGAGCATCAGGGACAACAGAAAGGAGGCCAGCTGGAGCTCCCAGGGCCTAGCTACCTCTCAGGGGCTGCCAGGAAGCCCCCCGCCGGCCCCCAAGGCCCCTACCCCATCCCCAGCTTGGCGGCTGGTACCTCTCTCACACTGCGGCCCCATGAAGCCGTACACACAGGCACAGTGGTTCGGTCCTATGCAGCGACCCCCGTTGTGACAACCACGGTCGCAGATGGCTGTGGAGGGAGAGAGGAGGGTGGCCTGAGGTCCCCTTACAACAGAGGGGGCTGGACCCCAAAAAGCCCATTTTCTCTTTTTTTTTAATTTTTTAATGTATTTATTCATTTTTGAGACAGAGAAAGACAGAGTATGAGCAAGGTAGGGCAGAGAGAGAGGGAGACACAGAATCTGAAGCAGGCTCAGACTCTGAGCTGTCAGCACAGAGCCCAATGCGGGGCTCAAACTCACAAACCGTGAGATCATGACCTGAGTCGAAGTCAGACACTTAACCACCTGAGCCACCCAGGTGCCCCGAAAGCCCATTTTCACCCAAGAATCACCATGTGGCCCAGATTCAACGCGAAGACTGATGATGAGTACATACGTCCCTCCATCTCTGGTCCCAGAAGAGCGGCCCGTGGGCGGGGGAGCAGAGACCCTCCCTCTGGGCCCCCAGGCCCAGGTGTTCACGGGGGTACTCACGCTGCCCGCACACCGTGCCCGCGTAGCCTCTTTGGCACAGACAGGACTCGCCTTGGCAGCTGCCCCCATTCATGCAGCTCACACTGCACCCTAACCCTAAGGACGGGGAGGAGGGATGCACGGTAAAGTGGCCGCAGATCCCCAAGATGCACGGGATCAGCGGCAGGTCTAGGCTGGCTGGGCCTGGCTTGGCTCAGTCCCTTGGCAAAACCAGCCTGGGCCCCCGGTGGCACCCGGAAGCCTCTCACCTTCTCCTCCTGTCCCCGGGGGCCATCCCGCCACTAACCTCGGCTTCCCCCGCAGCTGGGCGCCAGCTTCCCATCCACACAGGTGCACAGATTGGGCCGGGAGCAGAAGCCTGCGCCACAGGCGCGCCTGCAGACAGCTGGCAGGGGCAGAGCAGGTGGCAGTCAGGCTGAGGACCCGAACCCTGTGCTGCCCCCACCCCGCCGGTGCCCAGGCCAGAAGGGCTGAGCAGCAGGGGCAGAAGCTGGAGATGCTGGGTTGGTGGCTGTGGTGTGGAGGGGGAGGGCTCTCCTGGGAGGGGAGTCAGGTTCTAGAACGTGGAGGTGGGAGGTACAGACTGACAGAGAGAGAGACAGGAACGGTGGGAGGAGGGTGCAGGGTGGCCTGGGAGACTGAAGACAGGCCAGGGCGAACCCTGTGGTTCAGCTGACGCCCCTGGTCAAGTCCACGGGCAAACAGGGTTGGACTTGCCGGCAGGACGGAGAGCTGCCCCGCCCCCCTCCAAGGCAGCGGCACTCACGAACGACACACTGGTGACCGCCTGGCAAAGTCCTCCAGCCTGGGCAGCAGTAGGCGTGGAAACGGGAGCCGCACACATTAGGCCTTAGAGAGAGCACTCCGGTGAGCCCCTGCCCTGCAGGACAGCCCAGCCCACACCCCGGGGGCCTCTCAGCGTGCCGGGTACCACGCACCCCTGCAAGATGCTGGGGCTGCCGCGCCTGCGCAAACGTCCGGGACCTGCAGACTCCAAGGCCCTGTCCCAACGGCCGTGGACACCCACCAGGCACAGCAGGGCCGCCCAGGCCAGCAGGAGCCGAGCCGGGGAGCCCCAGGCCATGGTGAAAGCACCAGCCCTTCTTGCTGAGCACAGGCCTTTGAGAACCATGCTGTGTCCCTCAGAGGCTGTGGAGAGGAAGCAGAGAGTCAACCCCAGCAGAGTACCCAGGAGAACCGGGAGGCTGTGACGGCTGGGGGCAGGGTTGGGGGGACGGGGCCATGTACTGGAGCCCAGGGAGGCATCCAGCCTGACCCAGAACCAGGTGAACAGTCAGGGCAAGCTTCTTGGAGGAGGTGTGATGTCTCAGAGTTAGCTAAGAGAAGGGTGCTGGGAGCAGAGTGCACAGTGAGGGGGTGGAGGTGGAGCGTTAAGAGGCGGGAAGGAGAGACCGGCCCTGTTGCCGGGGCCACTGTGTAATGGAACTTCTACTTGTGCTTACAGTAGGAGGAACAAAGGCAGAATGGGGGTTTGGTGGGGTGTGGAAGGGCTTGCAGGGGCTGGGGAGGAGGGTGCAGGTGAGGAGGCTGCGCAGGGGTCCAGAGAGGGGAGACAACAGAATTCCAGGAATAATGAGGAGGAGGAGTCACCAGGAATTGGAGGCCGGTTCTAAAAGAGGCAGGAGGCTTAGAGGAGACTCCCAGCGCTCTGGCTGGGAGGGCTGATGGAGAGGGGACACGAAGGCGGGGAGGTAGGTGGAGATGCACGTTAGGGCGGGGCACTCCCTCCACCCAGTGGGGAAGGGATAGCTTTTGTGCCCAATTCACAGAGGAGCAAATTAAGGCCACCACACAGTTGGTGAGGGGCTGGGGGTGGGTGAGTGCTGAAGGAGGGGGGAGTAGGGGAGAGGATGGGGGCAAAACCCTCCGAGGAGATGGCTGGCTCTCTGCAGGACGTGGGGGGACAGGAGGCAGGGGATGGAGGCGAAGGAGCTGACCACGTGACGGTGAGGAGGAAGGAAGCTGAACACTTGGAGGGCAGGAGGTCCACTAAAGGGCCTCCAGACCAGAGAGAAGAACAGGTCCTGGGTAGGGAACGTGCAGGAAGGATGCTGTGTGCCATTAGGCCGGTGGCTAGCCCTCTCTGGGCCTTGGGGTGACAAGAGAGCCTGGCCAGGTGGTCCCAGGCCCTCGGGGACGGGAGAGACCCTTGTCAACTTTGGCAGAGCGTCGGAGAAGACTCTGCCTGGCGGGGGAGGGGCACCGCTTTCTGGCTTCCAAGCCGTCCCACTTCCGTCGGCGCGGGGAGGACGCCTTCTCCGGGCAGCCTCGGGGCCCACGCGGCCTCGCTCCCCGTCCCCTCCGCCCCGGGGGTGGGGGGGGGGCTCTGGCCCGGCCGGACCCGGCACCTCCCACCTCTCCGCGCCCCGCACCCCGCGGGTGCTCGAATGAATGAGCCGGGAAGGCGCGCACGGCGCCGGCGGGCAGCGAGCGGTCCGGGGCTCCGCGGACGAGGAGGGGGCC
>NC_043711.1:5314797-5316358 GCF_006229205.1 Suricata suricatta | reverse complement strand
GGGGGGCGGGGAGCAATGACCAGTGCCTGTCCCTGTGCCCGTGCCAGACACATTTGTGGGCCGAAGAGCAGCCCAGGGTGGACCTTGCGAAGGAGCCTGGGAAGAGGTGACAGACGTGTCCCCAAAGCTGGCTCATCCACGACAGCCCACCTGCCACCACTATTCCAGTTGACCCTGGGGTTCCTTCCCTGCGCCCCCCGCCCCCAGGGAACCCATTTCCTCTGCCAGGATGACCTGAATCCTGTCCCTGGGGTTTCCCTCTGTCTCAAGCTGCCCCCAGCCCAGTTCTACCCCCCACAGCGCAACCTCTGGGTGATCCCCATTTCTTTTATCTGCTCCCCCAAAGCCCAATGCCGAGTTCTCCATGCTCTTTTGTCTCCAGACCTTTCCCTGAGCTGTTTCCTCTGCTTATCTTTCTTTCCCCTTTTCTGATCTGCTCCTTTCTACTGCCCCCCAAGCCTCCCATCCTCCAACAGAACGCTCCTTTCCTCCTCTCCCCAATCCTGGGGGGCCCTTTCTCCTGCCCAGGAATGTTGGAGTCCAGGTCTGTCTCCTGGGACGCACACAAGGAGATTATGAGTGCCTCCCTCATACGGTACTTAGTTACCGAACAAGATAATGTGTACCGCTTGCTTAGCACCAAGCCTGGCACCGGAGGATCCAATAAATATTAGCTCGAATTATTTTTACTACTTATTTATTACTTTCTGGAAGTGCTGTGATGGAGACATGATCAGCACAATCAGCTTTGGGAATTTAAGAGAGTAAACGAACAATTTGGGAGTAGGGAGGGGCTCTTAGAACTGGGCTCTGTCAGATGCATAGGAGTTTGCTGAATGGCATTAACAGTTTCAGGCCCACCAAACAGCTCTGACTTGGTCCCCACATTAAGGGTCACTGGTGGTGTCTGTTCTCAAAGGTGGAAAAGTGGTGGGTGAAACCTACACATTTTCACTGTAGCTTATGGTCCAAACAGGCAGCTAAAATTCTGAAGTCTGGGTTCAGAAAGTCTAGACCTTTTAGATTCTTAAACTCTTCATTTTGAGAATCAGATGAAAAGCGTGGACCTTCTCCGGAAGGGCCTCTTTGCCCAATGTTTGACTACATTCTTGGGGGCCTCCGGATCTTAGTTTAGTTAAGAACCCAGGGAGCGGCCAGGTGAGTTTCCGACGTCACCCTGGGAATTCTCCTAGCCCGAGGGAAGGGGAGGCGGCTTGGGACGACGAAGGACGCCCTCCTAGGTGAGTCCCGGGCCCTCCCAGCCCTGGCTTTCCTCCCGGCCGCCCCAAATCAGAGCCCTACCTCGGGGCTACCTCCAGATCGATTCCAATCCGCAAACGCGGTTCCGGGAGCCCAACCCCCTCCCACCCCCGAGCGCCCTGAGCGCCCCCTTTCACCCCCATCTAGCTTCTTAGCCCGGGCCTGAGTTCTGGGTACACCCCCTTCGGTTTCTCCAGCTCCTCCGAATCTCACCCGCAGCCCCAGGCCCTCCCCCCAGCCCCAGCCCCTCCCCCCAGCCCGGATCGGACGAGCCCCCGGCCCCCGCCCCGGGAGCTTAGAG
>NC_043711.1:5312161-5314697 GCF_006229205.1 Suricata suricatta | reverse complement strand
GGGGGGCGCAGGGAAGGAACCCCAGGGTCAACTGGAATAGTGGTGGCAGGTGGGCTGTCGTGGATGAGCCAGCTTTGGGGACACGTCTGTCACCTCTTCCCAGGCTCCTTCGCAAGGTCCACCCTGGGCTGCTCTTCGGCCCACAAATGTGTCTGGCACGGGCACAGGGACAGGCACTGGTCATTGCTCCCCGCCCCCCACCGCTGTCACATCCAGCTTTGCAGAGCCCCACTGCCTGGGTGCTTTATGCCACCGCCCCTTACCGATGTCACACCGAAAGTGTTACCTACGCGGCCACTCCGTCACATCGCACTGTCTGGAACGGCCTTTAGGCCCCCCTGCCCTGCCACAGCCTGGGCCACCTCAACCCCGTCGTAGGGGCAGAGCGGTCCCGGTCTCCCTGTCAATGTTGTAACATCCCCGACACCCTTTCACAAGGTCTCCCGTCACTGTCACCCAGTGCTGTTACCCATCAGCAGAACGCCTTGCTGTCTTCTGGTTATTTTCTTGCCCGTCACATTCATGTTGTCCCCGGTCCTCTCTACACCTTGTGGCTGTGGCGTTGTGACCTGTTAATGGTTGTGCCATGACCCAGAGTGCACTGCGAGCAGTAGAAATCACCCTCCGCAGAAAGGGCTCTTGGCTGCGCCCAGATCCCCCGGGGAGGCTGGAGACCCGCCTGGGGGCCCTGCAGCCAGGAGAGTGACTCCCTGTCCCCTACGTATCTGGTCCCACAAAGACACCGTCCCTCCCCTTACCTCCCCAGGTTTGGGTGATGCTCGGGGATCCCAGACCCTGGAAATCAGCACCACCTCGGCAAAACGGAGTCCAAGGGGGCCCCGACTTCTTCCAACACCTGCAGCTGTCAAAGGTGGGGGCAGGGGTGACTGGCCGGAGGAGGGTGCGTCCCTGCCTTGCTGTGAGGGAGCTGAGAAAATGGGAGCCGGTGTCTAGAGATTCTGTCATGAGATGTGTCTCGTGAGGGGCTCATTTCCCAGACCTAGGGGAAGGTCACCAAGTCACCTGATGCCCACATAGATGGCAAAGGTCCTATAGGCTGTGTTGTTCCCCACTTGTCATCACCCCCATTCCCGTCACACTTCCTGACGTCTTCCTGCCGCCTTCCATCACCATGAGAGCCTGTTTTAGGCTGTCCTCTCTCCCTGAGGCACTGCGTCCCCACTGCCACCTGCCATTTCCACACACGTCTCCTTATTGACCTCTGTCACGGTCTCCCAGCCTCCCTACCAACATTACACCGATCTCCAGGGCTTTGTTTTTCATTACAGTGTCATCTGTCGCTGTCAGCCTAGCTCCTCATCGGCACCTGTTGCTGTCACACTGTCCCCTCCTTGTCATCTGTTGCCATCACACTGCTGTCCATCATCCCCGGTTCCTACTGGTTGTCACCCATCCCTGTTATGCTGAGCGCCCCACACTGTTGTCTCTGTGTTGAGGTCACGGTGGAATGTCTGAGTGGCTCCAGCTCCAGTCTCTCTTCCCACCCCCCGCCGGCCTCCCCACGACTTTCTGTGCGGTCCCAACATCCCGTCCTGCAGACATGACTCCGCCGTGTGTGTCCTGGGCCAGGAGACTCCCCAGTGTCCATTAGCCCGACCCTGCGGAAGGGCTGGGGACAGGGCGGACAGAGACATGGGAAGGGAGGGCCACTGTCTGTGCTGGGTGGCGCGCTGTGCCCGCCTCGGCAGGTGGCCCGAGGACAGAGCTGTCTTTGTGTGAGCACAGGAAGCCGCTGGGCGGGAGTTTGGCCTGATGCCTGGGAATGAGGCTGGGGGTGGTGGGTCCTGGGGGCCAGGAGAAGACCCGGAGAAGGTCAGGCCCAGGCCAGGAGGGGCTGAGAGAGCAGCAGAGAGGGCTTCCCTGTCTGGTTCTCTGGGCATGACAACTCCTGGGGTATGCAGTGTGTGCCGGGCCAGACCCTCCTAACAGCCCCCTTAGGAGCCTTTGCTATCTATCTTCCAATGCACGGGTGGGGAAACTGAGTCACAGAGGTCCCCAAGTCACTCACCCCAGCCCCGCAGCCAGTAAAGAACACAGACAGATCTGAACTCGGGCCACAAAGCCCCAAACCTCAGTCTACTGGGCAAGGGGTGACAGCAGAGTCCCGTGTCTCTCTGATACATACACATACATTCTTTTTTCTTTAACAGTGAACACAAATGTTAGCACCTCTGTCTGTACCTTGCTGCATGCTTGGTTTCATTCCTCTTTGTAAAGATTTATCTTAGGGGCACCTGGGTGGCTCAGTTCAGCCCAGGTCATGATCCCACACTTCGTGGGTTCGAGCCCCGTGTGGAGCTCTGTGCTGATAGCTTGGAGCCTGGAGCCTGCTTTGGATTCTGTGTCTCCCTCTCTCTCTGTCCCTCCCCTGCTTGCACTCTGTCTTTCTGTTTCCCAAAAATCAACAAACATTAAAAAATACTTAAAAATGTATTTTACTTTTAAACTAAAAAGTGCTTTGCAATGACTATCTGGTTTTTTACTGTTTTTTTTTTTTAATTAAAGTAAAATGCAT
>NC_043711.1:5296851-5312061 GCF_006229205.1 Suricata suricatta | reverse complement strand
CCTCCCCTGCTTGCACTCTGTCTTTCTGTTTCCCAAAAATCAACAAACATTAAAAAATACTTAAAAATGTATTTTACTTTTAAACTAAAAAGTGCTTTGCAATGACTATCTGGTTTTTTACTGTTTTTTTTTTTTAATTAAAGTAAAATGCATGTAACATGAAATTTACCACGTGAGGGGTGCCTGGCTAGCTCAGTGGGTGAAGCATGCAACTCTTGATCTTAGGGTTGTGGGTTCAAACCTCATGTTGGGTACAGAAATGACTTGAAAACAATCTTAAAAAGAAAAAAGAAAGCAACCATTTTAAAGTACACAATTCAGTGCCGTTTAGTACATTCAGACTTTGTGCAACCAGCACCTTATCTAGTTCCAAGGTGCTTCTGTCATCCCAAAATGAAACCTTGTACCCATTATCCCTCCCTCAGCCCCTGGCAACCTAAACTTCTTTCTGTCTTTATGGATTTGCCATTTCATATAAATAGAATCACACAGGGGGAGCCTGGCTCGCTCTGTTGGTGGAGTGTGCAGCTCTTTTTTAAAAAATATTTTTAAGGGGCGCCTGGGTGGCTCAGTCGGTTGAGCTTCCGACTTTGGCTCAGGTCATGAACTCACAGTTCATGGGTTCGAGCCCCTCATCGGGCTCTGTGCTGACAGCTCGGAGCCTGTAGCTGCTTCGGATTTTGTGTCTCTCTCTTTCTCTGCCCCTCCCCGGTTCACACTCCGTCTCTCTCTCTCTCTCTCTCTCTCAAAAATAAGTAAACATTGAAAAATAACAATAAATTTTTAAAAATAATAAAATAAAACGGGGCAGTTTTTAAAATTTTTTAATGTTTATTTTTGAGAGAAAGAGAGAGACAGATCACAAGTGGGGCCTGGGGGGGGGGGGACGGTGGGACAGAGAGAGAGAGAGAGAGAGGGAGACACAGAATCTGCAAACAGGCTCCAGACTCAGAGCTGTCAGCACAGAGCCCGATGCGGGGCTCCAACCCACGAACCGTGAGACCATGACCTGAGCCAACGTCGGATGCTCAAGCGACGCAGCCCCCCAGGCGCCCCTGTAGGAGACCGTTCTGATCCTCAAACACTTGAACTTTGTTTGTGGGCCAGCAATTGCCCTACTGGGTCTATACCCAAAAGAACTGAGAGCAGGGGCTCAAACAGATACACAAACCCCCGCGTTTTCGGCAGCATGATTCACAATGGCCACAATGTGGACAGAACCCAGGTGTCCATTGACAGGTGAACAGGCAAACCAAACACGGTCCATCCATACAATGGACTGACCCAGCAAAATCAGAAGGACATTTTGACACATGTCACACCGCGGATGAACTTTGAGGACATTATACTCAGTGAAATGACCCAGACACGAAAGGACACATACCGTAGGATTCCTCTTCTTTTTTTATTTTTAATTTTTTAATGTTTATTTATTTTTGAGAGAGGTAGAAGAGAGCATGAAGGGAGAGGGGCAGAGAGAGAGGGAGACACAGAATCGGAAGCAGGCCCCAGGCTCTGAGCTGTCAGCACAGAGCCTGACGTGGGGCTTGAACCCATGAACCACGAGATCATGACCGGAGCTGAAGTCAGACGTTTAACCAGCTGAGCCACCCAGGTGCCCCTGTAGGATTCCTCTTCTATGAGGTCCCTAGAGGAGTCCCATTGTAGAGACAGCAAGCAGATGGTGGGAGCCAGGGGACGGGGGAAGGGATGCGGAGTCAGTGTTTCATTGGAACAGAGTTCCATCTGGGGACGATGAGAAGGTTCTGGAGATGGACGGGAGAGATGGCCCTACAACAGCGTGAGTGTCCTTAATGCCACTGAACAGGACCCTTAAAAAATGGTTAAGTAACCATTCCGCAATGTATATGGATATCAAGTCATCATATGGTACATTTTATTTATTTATTTTTCTTTTGTTTCCCAAATTTCTTATTCCTTTTTTTTAATTTACAGCCAAGTTAGTTAGCATAGAGTGCAACAATGATTTCAGGTTCCTTAATGCCCCTCACCCAACTAGCCCATCCCCCCGGCCCCTCCAGGAACCCTCTGCTTGTTCTCCGTATTTAAGAGTCTCTTCCGATGTGTCCCCCTTCCTGTTTTTATATTATTTTTGCTTCTCTTCCCTTATGTTCATCTGTTTTGTATCTTAAAGTCTTCATATGAGTGAAGTCATATGATATTTGTCTTTCTCTGACTAATTTCACTTAGCACAATACCCTCTAGTTCCATCCACAGAGTTGCAAATGGTAAGATTTCATTCTTTTTGATTGCCAAGTAATACTCCATTGTGTGTGTGTGTGTGTGTGTGTGTGTACTGCATTCTCTTTATCCATTCATCCATCAATGGACATTTGGGCTCTCTCCATACTTTGGCTATTGTTGAAACCACGGCTATAAACATTGGGGTGTATGTGTCCCTTCGAAACAGCACACTTGTATCCCTTGGATAAATACCTAGTTGTGCAGTTGCTGAGTCATAGGATAGTTCTGTTTTTAATTTTTTGAGGAGCCTCCACACTGTTTTCCGGAGCGGCTGCACCAGTTCGCACTCCCACCAGCAGTGCAAAAGAGATCCTCTTTCTCTGCATCCTCACCAACATCTGTTGTTGCCTGAGTTGTTAATGTTCGCCATTCTGACGGTGTGAGGTGGCATCTCATTGTGGTTTTGATTTGTATTTCCCTGATGATGAGTGATGTTGAGATTTTTTCATGTGTTGGTTGGCCATCTGGATGTCTTCTTTGGAGAAGTATCTGTTCATGTCTTTTGTCCATTTCTTCACTGGGTTATTTGTTTTTTGGGTGTTGAGTTTGATAAGTTCGTTATAGATTTTGGATATTAACTCTTTATTTGATATGTCATTTGCAAATATCTTCTCCCATTCCATCAGTTGCTTTTTAGTTTTGCTGATTGTTTCCTTCACTGTGCAGAAGATTTTTATTTTCATGAGGTCCCAATAGTTCATTTCTGCTTTTGTTTCCCTTGCCTCTGGAGATGTGTTGAGTAAGAAGTTGCTGTGGCTGAGGTCAAAGAGGTGTTAGCCTGTTTTCTCCTCAAGGATGTTAATGGTTTCCTGTCTTACATTTAGGTCTTTCATCCATTTTGAGTTTATTTTTGTGTATGGTGTAAGAAAGTGGTCCAGGTTCATTTTTCTGCATGTCGCTGTCCAGTTTTCCCAGCACCACTTGCTGAAGAGACTGTCTTCATTCCATTGGAGATTCTTTCCTACTTTGTCAAAGATGAGTTGGTTATACGTTTGTGGGTCCATTTCTGGGTTCTCTATTCTGTTCCATTGATCTGAGTGTCTGTTCTTGTGCCAGTATCATACTGTCTTGTAGATTCCAGCTTTGTGATACAGCTTGAAGTCCAGGATTGTAATACTTCCTGCTTTGGTTTTCTTTTTCAAGATTGTTTTGGCTATTCAGGGTCTTTTCTGGTTCCATACAAACTTTAGGATTTTCTGTTCTAGCTCTGTGAAGAATGCTGGTATTATTTTGATAGGGCTTGCATTGAATATGTAGATGGCTTTGGGTAGTATTGACATTTTAACAATATTTGTTCTTCCTATCCAGGAGTATGGAATATTTTTCCTTTGTGTGTGTGTGTGTGTGTGTGTGTGTGTGTGTGTGTGTGATCTTCAATTTCTTTCATAAGCTTTCTATAGTTTTCAGTGTATAGATTTTTCACCTCTTTGGTTAGATTTATTCCTAGGTATTTTGTGATTTTTGGTGAAATTGTAAATGGGATTGATTCCTTGATTTATCCTTCTGTTGCTTCATTGTTGGTATCTAGGAATGCAACTGATTTCTGTGCATTGATTTTATAAACTGTGACTTTGCTAAATTCATGGATCAGTTTTAGCAGTTCTTTTGGTGGAATCTTTTGGGTTTTCCATATACAGTATCATGTCATCTGTGAAGAGTGAAAGTTTGACCTCCTCCTGGCTGATTTGAATGCCTTTTATTTCTTTGTGTTGTCTGATTGTTGAGGCTAAGACTTCTGATACTATGCTAAATAACAATGGTGAGAGGGGAGATCCGTCTTGTTCCTGACCTTAGGGGCAAAGCTCTCAGTTCTTCCCCATTGAGGATATTAGCGTTGGGTCTTTCATATATGGCTTTTATGATCTCAAGGTATGATCCTTGTATCCCTACTTTCTTAAGTTTTTTTTTTTTTTATCAAGAAAGGATATATTATTTCATCAAATGCTTTCTCTGCATCTATTGAGAGGATCATGTGGTGTTTGTCCTTTCTTTTATTGATATGATGAATCACATTGATTCTTTTGGGGATATTGAACCAGCCCTGCATCCCAGGTATAAATCCCACTTGGTCGTGGTGAATAATTTTATTAATGTATTGTTGGATCCAGCTGACTAATATCTTGTTGAGGATTTTTGCATCCATGTTCATCAGGGAAATTGGCCTATAGTTCTCCTTTTTAGTGGGATCTTTGGTTTTGGAATTAAGGTAATGCTGGCTTCATAGAAAGAGTTTGGAAGTTTTCCTTCCCTGTCTATTTTTTGGAACCGCTTCAAGAGAATAGGTGTTAACTCTTCCCTAAATGTTTGGTAGAATTCCCTGGAAAGCCATTTGGCCCTGGACTCATGTATTTTGGGAGATTTTTTATTATTAATTCAATTCCTTGCCTGAGTATTTTGTGAATTTGACTATGATGTGCCCTGTTGATGGTCAGTTTTTGTTGAATCTAATGGGAGTCCTCTGTGCTTCCTGGATTTTGATGTCTGTGTCTTTCCCCAGGTTAGGAAAGTTTTCTGCTATGATTTGCTCACATAACCCTTCTACCCCTTTTTCTCTCTCTGCATCTTCTGGGACCCCTATGATTGATGTTGTTCCTTTTTAATGAGTCACTGATTTCTCTGATTCTTAAATCATACTCTATTGCTTTAGTCTCTCTCTTTTTTTTTTCTGCTTCTTTATTCTCCATAAGTTTGTCCTCTATATCGCTCATTTGCTGCTCTCCCTCGTCCAACCTTGCTGCTGTGGCATCCATTCAAAATTGCAGGTCAGTTATAGCATTTTTAAATTTCATCCTGACTAGCTTTTACTTCTTTTATCTCAGCAGAAAGGGATTCTAATCTATTTCTTTTTTTAATATTTTTAATGTTTATTTATTTTTGAGAGAGAGAGAGACAGAATGTGAGCGGGAGAGGGGCAGAGAGAGAAGGAGACACAGAATCCGAAGCAGACTCCAGGCTCTGAGCTGTCAGCACAGAGTCTGACATGGGGCTGGAACCCACGGACTGCGAGATCATGACCTGAGCCAAAGTCAGGCGCTTAACTGACTGAGCCACCCAGGTGCCCCGATTCTAATCTATTTCTGACCCCAGCTAGGGTTCTTATTATCGTGATTCTAAATTCTTCTTCAGGCATCTTGCTTGTATCTGTGTTGGTTAAGTCCCTGGCTGTCATTTCTTCCTGCTCTTTCTTTTGGGGTGAATTCCTTTGTTTTGTCATTTTGAAGGAAAAAAAGGAATTTTTTTCTGTTAAAAATTTTTAAATTAAAAACAACACACACAAAATCAAATAAATATGCTAGCTCTTAGGTGTTTCTTGGTCTGGGTGTTGAAAGAGGCTTGATAGATTAGAGAAAAAAAGGGGAAAAAGAAAAAAGAAATATGTTTGAAAATTTGAAAAAATAAATGCAATGAAAGAATAAAATGAGATGATTGATGTAAAATAGATTTTGAAAAATTTACAAAAAAGTAAAAAATATAGTAGGAAAACTAAAGAAAAATATTTTTAATAAAAATTGAAAATAAAAATAATTTTTTCTTTCTGTATTCACAAAAAAGAAAAGAAACGAAAAAGAAAAAAAAGAAAATTGAATAGATGGACCAGAGAACAGTCTGAAATATGATTGAAATTACATCGTTTTCCCCTAGAAGTCAACCTATGACTTCTGACTTTATATTCAGTAAAGTAAGCAGGCTGAGAGACTTGCGTTCTGAAGAGCGAGGTTGGCCCAGTTGGGCGGGGCTTGGTGTAACGACTCCGTTCTCCACTAGATGGCGCTGCTTAGCTTACTGGGACGGATTGCTGTGGGCTTGTGGGCGTGTGTGCGCGCGTGCGCATGCGCAGGAGGGGCGAAAATGGCGTCACCCATCTCTTCAGACTCTGGTATCACAACTCTTTTCCTGGACCAGCAATCATGCACCTGTCCTTTGTCTCCAGCTTCTTTCCACTTCCCGCTTTTTCTCTGCCCATGACCAAGCCGTCACATTGCCAGGCGGCAGCTCCCTCCTGGGTTTTATCTCAGACGCGGCCATGTTTCCCGACCGCTCCCTTCTGGCCTCCTCTGCGCCTCTGCGGGAGGGTCACACGAGCAATGGCCGGTGCCGGCCACCAGGAACGTTCGAGGGACTGAGACTGTGGCCCGGACGCCAGCCCGCCCCAGAAAAGGTCCACAGGTTTCAGGGATTATGGAAAATCACAGCACACGTCTGGCACCAGGCTTCCGCCTTAACGACCTTGTTCCAGCGCCAGCGAAGGTGCTTGCTCCCCAGGATCCTCGGGGACCCTTGCCGGTGGGGAGTCCTCCCAGCAGGGGACCCGCCTCTCCCCGTGTGGCCCAAGGACCCCGGACTTCACTCTGCTCCTGGGGATTCGCCCTTCCCGCCGGAGGACCACCAGGTAACGAGATGCGGAGTTTCAGACTCGCGCTCCCCATTTACAGAGTCTTAATGGCATTTAACCCTCTCCTTTCGCCCTTTTTAGTCCAGACCCTGCAGCTGTTTCCACTTTCCCAGTTTCTCTCCAGCTGCGTTTGGGGGGTGCTTTTCCCGTGCTCTCTCCCCACCCCCGTCTCCATCTTCTCTCCGCGAGCGAAACCAGCCCCTGCCCTCCGCGCTTCTCCCTCCCCCTGCTCACCTCTCCGCCCGCACCTGCTGCGTTCTGTGGTTCGGGTTGTGCAGATCCTCAACTCCGCTTTCTAGGGGTGCAGGCTGCTTCGGGGTTGATCTGGTGGCATTTCAGGGACACGAGACGGGAAAAAAAATCTGCTTGCTGTTTTGTACTGTACCATCTTCTCACACGGTACGTTTTAAATAAATACAACTGTATTCATCAATTATCTATCCCTCATGAAGTTGGGAAAAAATTTAAGAATTAATAAAATGGTTGAGAGGATAGATTTTAGGTTATGTAGTTTATCACCATGTTTATAAAAAATGTGGAGGCCGCAGTTTCACCTCTGGGCTCATCTAAGCCTTGTCTGACCACAGGGTCGTTCCTTCCCTGTGGCCTCTGCCCCCGGACAGGTGGGGCTGGCCGGTCCTGGTCCTCGGCCGTGTCCACATGGCAAGCCAAGACACGGTGACCAGTGACCCGGGACTGAGGTCAGCATCGATTTCTGCAACATTTACTGATCGCCTCCTGTGTACCAGGCACTGGTGACAGGAAGGCAAGCAGAAATAGACTCAGATCCTGCCCTCCTGCAGAGTCTGGGGAACGTTCATTCATTGAGTGCTTGCTGTATGCCAGGCAAGGTTCTAGGTGCTGTGGGTTGGCAGGATAGAGCAGCACACAAAGGACAGATTCCTGGGATTCACATTCTGGTAGTGGTGATTGCCACGGAAGGGGGGTAGCTGGTGCCCCGGGACCTGACTTACGTTGGGGTGGGGGTGGGGCCAGGAGGAGCTTTCTCCATGGCAGTGACCCTTGCTCTGAGATTGGCCAGACAGGGGAGAGTATCCCAACAAGAGGAAATAGCATGAGCAAATGTGTGAGTTTGCGTGGCCAGAGCGCAAGGAACAAGGGAGACAGGGGGAGGGGCGATCTGTGGGGACATCCTTGCTGTTTTTAAGGTCAGCAGGGAGCCATCAAGGGCTTTGTGCAGAGGGCGATCACTGGTGGGTTGTGCAAGGATGGGATGGGACCACTGGGCCGGGTGCGGGTTCGTCCCCGGAGGGGAGTTAAGGCGTGGGCGCCCATCTCTCGGGGGTTCCGCTACCTGCCCAGCCTGTCCCCTGCCAGCAGCCCCGTCCCCACCCCCAGCTGCTGTCAGCGTCTTTCCTTGCAGCTCCTGCCCCGTCCCCCAAACTTCCAGGATGTCGTTAGTTCAGCCAACGTCTATTAGGCCTCTACGGTGTGCCGGTGCATTACATTTATTATCACGGTGAGTTCCCCCAGTAATCCTAGACAAAGGCATGAAGGCCAGGGTCAGATGTGAGGACCGAAGCCCAAGGATCCAGTTGGCTGAGTGCATACCGTTGGAGCCAGGCCCTCAAGCACCACTGACTCGCAGGATGCACATGTGCCCGCGTGGCCCTGGGTCTTCAGGAAGCGTTTGCTTAATCAGTGGGTGAGTGAGTGAATGGCGGACGAGCCCTGTGTGGCTGGGGGCAGGGGGAGAAGTTGCCCGTGGAGAGGTGAGCAGGACTGAGAGGAGCAGGCTCCCGGCCAGAGCCACACAATCAGATTTAAGTTGGAGGATCGAGTTGCTAACAAGGGTGGTGTTGATCATGTCTGTCGCTAGGGGGCGCTCGAGCCTTCCTCTAGATTATCTTCGGTGCCGCACTGCGCACAGGGTGGGTACATGAGTCCTGAAGGGTGGCCAGTCCCAGTCAAAATGTACGTGTGAAATACATGCCAGGTTCCGAAGGCTTCCTGGGAGAAAAAGAATGCAACATGCCTCGTTCGCGCTTCTTAAAATATCGGTGACATGTTGAAATGATGATGTTTGGGACGCACTGGGCCAAATAAATTATATCGTTAAAGTTGCGTTGTTTTTTCTTTCACCGTTTTAAAAAGTTTATTTATTTATTCTTTAGTAATTTCTAAAGCCAGCGTGGGGTTCAAACTCATGGCCCCCAAATCAAAGTCACATGCTCTTCCCACAGAGTCAGTCAGGCGCCCCTGCACTTTCTTGTAATGTAAGACTACACGGGCGCATTTATGTTTGTATTGGCCATGCCGGCCTAGAGAGAAGTTACTATTTTTAACTATCGTATAAGAGGGCAAATTACCCTCTTTAAAAAAAATTTTTTTTTTGAGAGAGAGAGAGAGAGAGTGTGTGTGTGTGTGTGTGTGTGTGTGTGTGTGTGTGTGCATGAGTGGGGGAGGGGCAGCAGGGGACAGAGGCTCTGAGGCGGCCTCTGTGCCGACAGCAGAGAGCCCAGGCGGGGCTCAAACTCATGAACCACGAGATCACAACAACTTAAGACAAAGTCAGACGCTTATCTGACTGAGCCACCCAGGCGCCCCCTGTTCACAGGTTTTATTCCCTCCACTACTAAGAAGAAACCAACCAACAAAAAAAACCACTGCAGTAGATATTTTTATACCTATACCTCTATGTGCTAATGATTCTATTTCTAAGGGAAAGATTTCTAGGAGGGAGATGTTAGGTGAAGGGCTTGTGTGTTTTTAATTTTAATAGACACCGTCAGGGCCTAGACATCAACCAACCGATTCTGAAGTTTATACAGAAAGACGCAGAGATAGAAAAGCCAACACAGGACGGAAGAACCAGGTTGGGGAACTGATACTGCCCAGTGTCAAGACTTTCTGCAAAGCTACGGTAATGAGGACTGTTGGCAGACAGATCAATGAAGCAGAACAGAGAGGGTGCGGGTTCATCTGCACAAAAAGAGTCACATGATCCTCGGCAAAGGAGCAGAGGCAATCCGACCGAATAAAGGCCAGTGCTTTCGGCAGATGGGGCTGGAAGAACTGGATGTCCCTGTGCACCAAAAATGAGTCAGGACACACCCCTTCCGCCTCCCACAAAAGTGAACCCCAAATGAATCATAACAAGGTACCTGGAATTAGCATATTCAGAAACAGAAAGTAGAAGCTGGGGGAGAAAAGGGGGAGGAGTTATTGTTTAATGAGTACCATTTCCGCCTGCGATAATAAAAAGTTCCAGAAATAGACAGTGGTTGCACAGCACCACGAATGTACCGAATGCCACTGAGTTGTACGCTTACGAAAGGCTAAACTAGCAAATTGTGCGTTATATGTATTTATCACAGACACACACACACACGTGATCATAGACCTAGATGTAAAATATAAATCTTTAAAACTTCTAGAGAGAAACATAGGAAAAAATGTAGGTGATCTTGGGTTTGGCAATGGGTGTTTAGATACAGTGTTAGAAGCGTAATCCAGGGGCTCCTGGGGGGCTCAGTCAGGTAAGCATCCGGCTTCGGCTCAGGTCATGATCTCACAGTTCATGAGTTCAAGCCCCACGACGGTCTCTGTGCTGACAGCTCGGAGCCTGGAACCTGCTTCAGATTCTGTGTCTCCCTCTCTCTGTCCCCCACCCTGCTGCTCATGCTCTGCCTGTCTCTCAAAAAATGAATAAACGTTAACAGTATTTTTTAATTTGTAAGTTAGATTGTGGGTACTTTATAGATTTTTTTCATTTAAACCCAACAAATTCTCTTTCCACTGCTGAAGATCTTGCTTTCCCTCCTTTGATGAGGTTTTATAATTTTGTTTGTATTGTATCCGTGCTGTGTTCACAGGTGGTTTGCCATTTATACACGTGGGGCTGCCTCATCTCCAAGTCTGTTGGTACAGTGTTTCTCTTCTGTGCAGTCATCTTACTAAACTCTTGTAAATGCACTTGAACAACAAAGAGAGTTCACCCTATCTCTTCTTTTCAAATGTCTTTCTTTTTTTTAAAGTAGGCTCCATGCCCAGCACAGAGCCCAACATGGGGCTTGACCTCATAACCCTGAGATCAAGAGTCAGATCCTTAACTGTCTGAGCCACCCAGGTGCTCCTCTTCTTTTCAAATGTCTTATTGCTTTCTTCTCTTTCTGCATTTGTTGAAATCCCCAAGACAGACTTAGATAACCACAGTCAAAGTCTGCGTATTGGTCTTTTTCCTAATTAGCATTTAGGATAATATTTACTGTTGATTTTAGGGGAGTTGCTTTTATTGCATTTAAGCAATATCTTTCTCTTTTTATTCTTTATTATTTACGTATATTTATTTAAGTAATCTCTCTGCCCAGTGTGGGGCTCAAACTCATGACCCCTAGATTCAGATTTGCTCTCGCCTCCGACTGAGCCAACCACTCGCCACACAAGTTCTTTCTCTTTATTAGGGATGGCTGCGGAATTTTGTCAAATGCTTTTTAGTACGTGCATTAATAGGACTGTGTGGTTTTTTTCATTTGATAGATTGGTTTTTATTGGACTTCTCTAGAATCTGGAAACTGGAGTGCCTGGGTGGCTCAGTCTGTTGAGCGTCTGACTTCGGCTCAGGTCATGATCTCACGGTTCGTGGGTTTGAGCCCCGCGCCAGGCTCTGTGCTGGCAGCTCGGAGCCTGGAGCTGCTTCAGATTCTGTGTCTCTTTCTCTCTCTGCCCCTCTCCTGTTCATGCTCTGTCTCTCAAAAATAAATAAAATAATTTTTTAAAAATCTGGAAATAAAGCTGACCATGTCATGCTCTTTTTTGGTTGTTGGTTTTTTTTGTACATTAATATTAAATGACAATATTTGGCAACATTCAGAATTTTGCTGGGTTTTTTTAATTAAAAAAATTTTTTTAATTTACTTTTGAGAGACAGACAGCGCGAGCAGGGGAGGGTCAGAGAGAGAGAGGTACAGAATCTGAAGCAGGTTCCAGGCTCTGAGCTAGCTGTCAGGGCTCGAACCCACAAACCGTGAGATCTTGACCTGAGCCAAAGGCGGCCGCTTAACCAACTGAGCCACCCAGGCGCCCCATGCTGGGTTTTTTTTTTTAAGTTCCTTTATTTATTTTGAGGGAGAGGGAAAGTGTGAATGGGGGAGGGGCAGAGAGAGGAGGAGACAGAATCCCAAACTGACTCTGCACTGTCAGCACAGAGCCCAATGCGGGGCTCGAACCCTTGAACCATGAGATCATGGTTGAAGTTGGATGCTTACCTGACTGAAGCACGCAGGCGCCCCAAATTTTTGTATGTTCTTAAGTGAGATTGATCTGTGCTCCTCTGTCCTGTCATTTAGAACTGAAGTCATGGAATTGAATTCATAAGATGAAGTCATAGACACATCAGGGGAGCGTTCTGTATTTTTCTATAGAATGGATAACCTACTCAGATGTTCCGCTTGGGTCAGTGATCAAAATGTGCGCTTTCCTCAGCGATCATTCATTTCCTCTCGGTTTTTCTGAATGTTGCCCAGAGCTGCATGGAGATTCTTGCATTTAACTGTTTCCACTTTAACCCTGAGACCTTATCTCCTGTTTTGTCCCCAATCTTGTTTGTTTTTCTGGTCTGACTTTTTAAAATTAACCAGGCTTGTAAAAAGGTTCTGTATTCACTGATCTCATAGAATCTACGTTCTTACCGCTTATTATCCTTTTTCCTCTAGTTGATTCGTTTCGTTTTTTTTTTTTCCATCTCTAGTCCATTCCGTCTTCCTAGGTTCGTTTTTGTGCGTTGTCTCCTTTGTTAAGGGACGCACATACTTCTGTCATCGTTGCGTTCTTTAATAACGGGGTGATTGAGGCTCTGGCCGTTTCTCCAAGGTTCGTTTTATCAGTTTCTATAGAAAACGTTCCTTTCAGGGGCGCCCGGCTAACTCAGTTGGTAGACCATGTGACCCTTGATCTCAGGGCTGTGAGTTCAAGCCCCACATTGGGTGTAGAGATTACTTAAAAGCTAAATCTTTAGGGAGAGACAAGGTGCTCTTTCATGGTTTTCTAAATCATTTTCTGGTTCCCTCTTGGCTCTGTCATTCCAGCCATTGTCCTTTGTCACTGCTGGTGGGTTTGGGGAAGGGGGTTGGCCAGTGGGTGGAGGCGGGGCCATGATAGGGGTTCAACGGGGAGGATCCTTGTGCTCTTTCTGTTGTTGATCTGCTTTATCTCTTCCCCTGGAGAATGCCAACCCTTGTGGAGAATTTGGCGTGTACCTTTTCCTTTGTTCCTGGTTCTGCCAGAGGAGTGTGGTCCCACATGCGGGGTTTCACACCCGGACCCAGATGGTTCTGTGTTATCTTTAGCTCTTGTTTCTTCTTGTCTCCACTGGCATTTTGTTTTATGTCTGACCCAGAATCGATATTTATTTATTTATTCATTTTCTTGAGATATAATTCACATACCATAAAATCTTTTATTTTTTTAATGCTTATTTATTTATTTTTGAGACAGAAAGAGAGAGAGTTAGCGTGAGCGGGGGAAGGGCAGAGAGAGAACCCCAAGCAGGGTCCGCACAGTCCACGCAGAGCCAGATGTGGGACTCGAACTCACCAACGGTGAGATCGTGACCTGAGGCGAGATCAAGAGTTGGATGATCAATGACTGAGGCATCCGGGCACCCCTAAAATTTATCTTTCAGAGTGTGCAGTTCAGTGGTTTATTCATGAGGGTGTGCAACTAGCACCACAATCCAATTCCAGAAAATTCTCATCACCCTGAAAAGAAAACTCATTCTCCTCTTTCCATCACCTCTGAGCCACTAATACGGTCTCTGTGTCTGTGGATCTGCCTGCTGGGGACCTTTCATATCAAAGGAATCATACCGTGTGTGCCTTTTTATTTTTTTTTTTGAGAGAGAGAGAGAGAGAGAGAGAGAGAGAGAGCGAGCAGGGGAGGGTCAGAGAGCGAGGGAGACACAGAATCTGAGGCAGGCTCCAGGCTCTGAGCTGTCAGCACAGAGCCCGACGCGGGACTTGAACCCACGAGCTGGGAGATGATGACCTGAGCTCAGCCGCCAGAGCCCCCCAGGCGCCCTGGACTGCTAAGCGTCCGGGTCAGTGGCCCTGAGCACATCGGCACTGTTGTGCCGCTTCCGCCACCATCCATCTCCGGGACGCTTCTCACATGGCAGCACCGAAGCATCCCCGTGAGTCGGCGCCCCGCACCCCGGGCCCTGGCTCCCACTGCCGGCCTTCTGTCCCCGTGGGCGGCACTCCCCCAGGGACCTCGTGTAGGGGCCTCATACCACACTCGTTCTGTGACTCCTTCCCATCGCGGCGGCGCGGGCCTCCCTCGCGTGGACTGACCTGGTTTCGTCCAGGGGACACGTAGGTGGCTTCGGCCTTTGGTCTCTGAACACTGATGCACACATGTCTCTCAGAGACGTTCTTTCTTAACAAACTTCTTATTCTGGAATGGTTTGAGGTCCACAGTCCCCTGAACGTGGCTTTCCCTAAACAAACACTCTTTACAAACAGACGGGTCCCAGCACAGGGCTGATTTGCATTGTTATTTCCGCGAACCCAGGCCGGTCATCTGACCCTTCAGTGCCACCTCGCTTTCCTTCCTTGTCCCAAAGTGGGGGGATTACAGCGCCCACTTCCCAGAGGGACACGTGGTGAGCATTTCAGTCGGTGAAGAGAAAGGGTCAGCACACATGGTGCGTTCTCCACCGCACCGCTGGGTTGGGGCTCCTGGATGGCTCGGCTGGAAGAGCACGGGACTCTTGACTTTGAGGTTTTGAGTTCAAGGCCCACGTCAATTAAAACCAGGGGCACTCAGTCGGTAGAGAGTGTGACTCTTGATCTCAGCATTGTGAGTTTGAGCCCCAGGTTGGGTGTAGAGATTAGTTTAAAATATATAGAGGGGCACCTGGGGGGCTCAGTCGGTTGAGCATCTGACTTCGCCTCAGGTCATGATCTCACGGTTCATGAGGTCGAGCCCCACATCGGGCTCTGTGCTGATAGCTCAGAGCCTGGAGCTGCTTCGGATTCTGTGTCTCCCTCCCTCCTTGCTCCTCCCCTGCTCACACTCTGTCTCTCTCACTCTGCAAAAATAAATAAACAGTAAAAAATTAAAGAAATAAAATCTCTAGGGGCATCTGGGTGACTCAGTCAGTTAAGCGTCAGACTCTTGATTTCAGCTCAGGTCACAATCTCACAGTTTATGGGTTCAAGCCCCATACCAGGCTCTGCGCTGATGGTGCAGAGCCTGCTTGGGAGTCTCTCTTTCTCTCTTTCTTTCTCAAAATAAATAAATAAACAATGTTTTAATAAACTTTAAAAAGTAAATACGTAAACTTACTAGCAAGTCTTGGCCTGCCTTTCCCACGTGACAGCAAAGCAGGGTCCCCCTTTTGCAGAGGGGCCTCTGCTTATATTTTGCTGGCCCTCAATGGACAGGCGTTTAAATCTGGCTGCGACAAGTGACACAGCCTGGAGTCACCTCGTGTGAGCGCCCTCACGTCCGCACGTCCACGTGCAGGACATGTTCCCCAAGAGGCGTGTGCGTCTCCCAGGGTTATGGTCGGAGCCTCACTGCCCTCCTCC
>NC_043711.1:5279932-5296751 GCF_006229205.1 Suricata suricatta | reverse complement strand
CTGTGTGTGTGTGTGTGTGTGTGTGTGTGTGTGTGTGTGTGTCTGGTTAAGCACAGCGCTTAAGACCATAAGGAACCCCCTCCCTGCCCACTCCGGCCCATCTGCTGTCCGGGCAGAGCCGGCTTCAGAGCCTGTCTCCCTCTCCCTCTGCCCCTCCCCCCATCAACAATTACAAAAAAAAAAGACCACAAGGAAGAAATGAGCAAATCATCGCCAAGGCCAACAAGTTCAGCTCTAGAGCGGCTTTGTGTCTCCAGTCAGGAGGTGCGAGGAGGAACAGGGAAGAGCAGGTCAAGGGGAGCGAGCTGCGGGCTGTGGGACAGCCTCCAGGATCGGGGGACACAGGGACCGGCTGGCTGCCTGCGGCAGGCGGGCACGGGAGGAGGGGTGAGGCAGCGGCCCCAGGGAGGAAGCTGGCTCAAAACTGGAAACAGGTGTCAGGGTCTGAAGCCCCGGGGGCTGCGAACCCCCAGGGGCAGGGGCCCCATGGGTCCTGGCCTGGTGCACCTGGGATGGGGGGAGGGGAGGCCTCTGAGAGACGTTGAGGAGACACCCTTGCCAGCACAGGGTGATCTGCAGCGGATAAGGGAGGAGGCGGTGTCCAGGTGACCTCAGGCCCTTCCATGGACGGATGGGCCACGCTGGCATGGGTTCTGGGGAAATGCCTGGGCAGCAGGTGCCCGCCCCCCACCCCCGTGACGTGGGGCTCCCTGAGAAGCCTGTGCCGCACACAGAGACGACAGGGAGACAGCAGGCACAGGATGGATGTGATGGGTCAGGACCAGGGGACAGACTGCGAGGGCCTGCCGTGGGGGACAAGTACAGAGATGCAGGGGAAAGGGTGCGTGGGTGACGAGGTGAAAGAGTGTATGAACCGGCCCTTGTCCTGCTGTGTGTTTGCTGGCGCTCTGCCATCCCGGGGCCTCCATGATCCCAGAGACGCTGTCCCCTCCCAGGATTAGCTCATTCCCGGAGCCTCGGCCGAACTCCCACGGAGCTCACCTTCCTACGAGAACCCCATATCTCTCCCCTATCAGGCTCTGCCCTGGGCTGTGTTCCCCCAGCCCAGTCACCCAGAACCAAGGACAGCACCCGCACAACGGAGTCCACTGAAGTTATTCACACCAGCAAGTCCTGAACCTCAACCTGCCCCCGCTTGCTTTTCCCTCGGAAACCACAGTAAAGGCTCTCTCTTGTGGTTCCCCCTCACGCCTCTGCCCCCTACCGGGAGTCTGAGGCTTCCCCTTGGGGTGCGCTCACCTCCTGCCCCTAGGGTTAAAACAAATCTGGGTACACATTAAGACCGAAGGATTTCACGGGGCACCTGGGTGGCTCAGTCGGTTAAGCGTCCAGCTTCGGCTCAGGTCATGATCTCGCGGTTCGTGGGTTCGAGCCCCGTGTCGGGCTCTGTGCTGACAGCTCAGGGGTTGCTGCTTCCAATTCTGTGTCTCCCTCTCTGTCTGACCCTCCCCCGCTCAATCTCTGTCTCTCTCGCTCTCTCTCTCAAAATAAAATAAAGACATTAAAAAAAAAAAAAAAGACCATGGGATTTCAGAGAGGCCGGTGCAGCAGGAAGTCTAGGCAGCTGAGCCTGGCTGGGACTGGAGGGAACAAGGGGTCCTGGGGGTGGCGGGGGGGGGGGCTGGCGATGGCGTGGAGGGCGAGTCCCCCTGTGACTGGGAAGTGAGCTCGGGATTGGCTGAGGGCAGCTGGGGGGATGCCCGCCTGCTTTTCCCTCTGGGTCTCCATTGTGAGAGGTGGTGAGGTCTGAGGGGGGAGGGCTGCGAGGTGAGCGACAGGCTTGGGGACCAGCCTCGCAGCAGCCACAGGATTGCTGGTGGAATGCTGGCCGGAGCGGAGGGGCCTGGGACAGAAAGCAGGTAAGGTGTGGTGGGAAGGGACAGACAGAGGGGTCGCGGGGGTCACGGAGGTCACACTGACCAATGAGGAGGGGAGCCCGTGAGCGGGGGGGGGGGGGGGGGGGGGGGGGGGGGGGGGGGGGGGGGGGGGGGGGGGGGGGGGGGGGGGGGGGGGGGGGGGGGGGGGGGGGGGGGGGGGCCGGTGAGCTGAGAGCGCACAGGGCTGCGGCCAGAGAGGAGGAGGGGATGGCAAGGTGGCCAAGATCCGGCGGAGCACCCTGGGGTCATTTACAACTCCCCTAACCGGTCCGGCCATACCCCAGGCTGCTGGCAGAACATGCAGGTCCCGGTGGGGTATGAAAATGTGGGGTCTGGTAAAACAGACAGTAGGGGCATCGGGGCGGCTCAGTCAGTCAAGCGTCTTCACATCCTCCACTCAGGTCAGGATCTCGCGGTTCATGGGTTCGAGTCTCGCATCGGCTCTGTGCTGACAGCTGGGAGCCTGGAGCCTGCTTCGGATTCTGTGTCTCCCTCTCTCTCTGACCCTCCCCTGCTTGCACTCTGTCTCTCATTCTCTTAAGAATAAACATTTAAAAAAAAAAATACAAAGCTTTCCCCTTTTTCCCTGGCCTCTCTCCCTCAACTTGCGGAATCTGGAATTTCCCAGGCCATTCTAAGTAACAAGCAATCAAAATGTTAAACTCCTTTTTTTTAATGCTTATTTATTTTTGAGAGAGAGACAGAGCGTGAGCAGGGGAGGAGCAGAGAGAGAGGGAGCCACAGAATCTGAAGCAGCTCCAGGCTCCGAGCTGTCAGCACAGAGCCTGATGTAGGGCTGGAACCCCCAGATGGTGAGACCATGACCTGAGCCGAAGTCAGACGCCCAACCGACTGAGCCACCCAGGTGCCCAAACATAATTATTTTTAAATACAAATATAAGAAAGCATGTCACTTGTGAAATCCCCTATGCCCGAGTTGGGCTCCCAGACAGAGGGAGGGCGCCCGTGGTGCCTTCCACCCCGCTCTGGCCAAAACTGTGGGAACCACCCCTGGCCATCCCCACAGCCTGCAGGGCCCCTTCTGCCCACTCACCCACCGCCTCTGCCTTCGCCCTGGGGGGAGGGAGCCAGGCCCAGCTTCGGGGAGCCTCGCTTGCCCTCGACTGTGTCATCATGCAAGTCCTTGGCTAACATCCCAACGCCAGTGACGAAAGTCACCTTAGGGTTTCTTGCTTGTTGCTTGGAACATCTTAGCTTGCTTTCAGGGCCAGAGCCTGGCTCCGGTTCACAGGCGAGGTGTTGAGCTGGAGGCTGTGAGCACCTCCCCTTCTCACGCCTGGACCCTTGACCTCACTTTGAATGTCACTGAGCTGCACACGGGGCAGGTGCACCAAATTCTGTGTTCCCAGCGGGGGTGGGGAGAGGGTCACCAGCACCGCTGCACTTTCTTTTCTTTTTTAAAGAGTCACTATTCTAATGTTTTACTTATTTTTTAATTTTTTTAATGTTTTATTTATTTCTGATACAGAGAGAGACAGACCATGAGAGGGGGAGGGGCAGAGAGAGAAAGACACAGAACTGGAAGCAGGCTCCAGGCTCTGGGCTAGCTGTCAGCACAGAGCCTGACGCGGGGCTCGAACCCATGAACATAAGATCTGACCTGAGCCGAAGCCGGAGGTTTAACTGACTGAGCCACCCAGGCGCCCCTCTAATGTTTTATTTATTTTTGAGAGAGAGATAGAGAGCAAGAGAGCAAGAGAGAGTGAGTGAGCGTGAGCAGGGGAGGGTCAGAGAGAGAAAGAGACACAGAATCCGAAGCAGGCTCCAGGCTCTGAGCTAGCTATCAGCACAGAGCCCAACGCGAGGCTCGAACCCACAATCCGTGAGATCATAACCTGAGCCGAAGTCGGAGGCTCAACCGACAGAGCCACCCAGGGGCCCCCCGCCGCACTTTCAAAGTGCAAGTTCTAAAGTAAAATGATTAAGAATTTCCAGAACGAGGCGTCATGCTAAGTGCAGTAAGCCAGAGACACACAAATACTGTCTCACTTATACATGGGATCTGAACAAGTCAGAAAAGGGGCCTCTGGGGAGCTCAGTCGGTGAAGTGTGGGACTCTTGATTTGGGCTCAGGTCATGATCTCCAGGTCCATGAGATCGAGCCCCTCTGCACTGATAGTTGAGGATCCTGCTTGGGATTCTCTCTCTCTGCTCCTCCCCCACTTGTCTCTCAGGCTCTCTCACTCACTCTCAAAATAAATAAACATTAAAATTAAAAAAAAAAAAAGTCAGGTCAGAAAGAAATAGAGGGAGAGTGATTACCGGAGGCTGGGAGTGGAGAAACTAAGATATTGGTCAAAGGGTAGAAACTTCCAGTTATAAATTTAAAAGCTTGGAGGATCTATGGGCACCTGGGGGGCTCAGTCGGTTAAGCGACCGACTTTGGCTCAGGTCATGATCTCACGGTTCGTGGGTTCGAGCCCTGCGTCGGGCTCTGTGCTGACAGCTCAGAGCCTGGAGCTGCTTCCGATTCTGTATCTCTCTCTCTCTCTGCCCCTTCCCTGCTTGTGCTCTGTCTCTCTGTATCAAAAATAAATTTTTAAAAAACCATAAAAAAACACTAAAAAATAATAAAAAAGAAATAAAAGCTTGGGGGATCTAATGGACAGCCCCCGATCATAGCTAACACTCCCGTATCATATTCTTGAATGTTGCTAAGGGTGGATCTTCAAAGTTCTCACCACAAGAAAAGAAATGGTCACTTTGTGTCCCAGGGGAGGTGGCAGTAGCTATTTTGCAACTTATAAATGTATCAAATCAACACATTGTACACCTGAAACTTACCCAGTATTCTGTGCTCAGCAAAGCGGCGGTGGGGAGGTCCCCGATGCCACCGGCCGGAGCCTCAAACCGAGTGCAGGGTCCTTCGGATGGCGGGCTCTGAGCAGCCACGCAGGTCACGGGACACCTGTCTGGGGGCTGCGCTTCACAGAGGATGAAATGAGGCACCGCGTGCCTGAGCGCCCAGGGGAAGCCGCAGAGTCCACGCTGCCACCTCGCCAACCCCTCCACCCCCCCACCCCCACCATCCGGTCCCTGCCCCAGCTTCTCCTCCTCACCGTCCTTTGTTTTGGAAATTAGAAAGGATGGTTTGCATTGATGGGGAAAGGGTGGACGTCAAGAGAACCCCAAAGCCTTGGTTCAAGTGCCTTTTCTTCCTAGCACTTCTGTGCAATTAGAGGGAAGTCTGGGAGGCGCCTGGGGGACCCAGGCGGTTAAGCATCTGACTCTTGACTTCCACTCAGGTCATGATCCCACGGTTTGTGAGTTTGAGCCCCATATCCGCTCTGGCTGAGTGCGGAGCCTGCTTGGAAGTCTCTCCCTCCTCTCTGCCGCTCTCTCTTCGTCTCTAAATAAATAAGTAAACAAGTAAACAAACAAACTTAAGAAAATAAAGGCGCTTGGGTGGATCAGTCGGTTCAGTGTCTGACTTCCATTCAAGTCACGATCTCACAGTTGGTGAGTTCCAGCCCCGCATCAGGCTCTGTGCTGACAGAACCTGAGCCTGCTTCGGATTCTGTGTCTGTCTGTCTCTCTCTCTCTGCCCCTACCCCACTCATGCTCGCTCTCTCTCTCTCTCTCTCTCAAAAGTAAACATCAAAAAAATAAAATAAAATATACACTAATAATAATAAAAGAAAAAATCTAGGGGCACCCTGGTGGCTCAGTCAGTTGACTGTCCACCCTTGATTTCAGCTTAGGTCATGATCCCGGGGGCATGGGATTGAGGATGGAGCCCCACATTGGGCTCTGCACTTAGTGTGGAGCCTGTGCGGGGCTCGCTCTCTCCCTCTCTCTCTCTCCCTCCCTCTCTCTCCCTTCCTCTCCCCTCTGCCCCATCCCCCCTCTCACACACTCTTCTCTCTCAAAAAGAAACTAAACTAAACTAAAGAGCTGTGAAAATACCTTCCTTCAGGGCACGGTATTCCTGCGCCTGGGTTTCGTGTTGGGCTCTGTGACTCGGTTCACGGCTGGGGTCTCCGGCTGGTTCCCGTGGCTGGGTCCCCGCTGGGTCCCCGCTGGGTCCACGGCTCCATCCCGTGACTTGAGGAACATCTCCGCCTATGGCCTCCTGCCTGCGGACGTCCGAAGGGGAGGACACTGCAAAGACATTTTGCCCTCGTTTGAAGCCATTAATGACGACATCCACAGTCTGGATCTGATCTGAACTGGGTTCGCAGTGGCCTCTCTTCGAAGCCAGTGCATTCGTGTCCAAGGAGAAGGCGGGCACCGGGGTCGGAGCCCGGACAAGGGCTCCCATATGTGCCCGGACAGGGCTTTCTGAGACACCAGCTTGACCAGGACGCCGCGGCCTCTGTCAGGGCTCTGGGCACAGCGTGCGCCTTTGTTCGGCCCTCAACCCCGCTTCCCCCCTGTCCTTCCTGTTACTAGGTGAAATGTTTGGTTTATGTTTAATATACGTGCTATAATTAATATCCTCTTGTAATATGTTGTATAAATATATGATCATATCCTGTTATTTTTAAACATTTTTATATGGTTTATTTATTTTGGAAACAGAGAGAGACAGAGCACAAGTAGGGTAGGGACAGAGAGAGGGAGACACAGATTCGGAAGCAGGCTCCTGGCTCTGAGCTGTCAGCACAGAGCCCGACGCGGGGCTTGAACCCACGAACAGTGAGATCATGACCTGAGCCGAAGCCGGACGCTTAACCGACTGAGCCACTTGGGTGCCCCCTGTTATTTTTAACTGTGAGCTTTTGGGGGATGCCCGGGTGGTTCAGTCAGTTAAGCATCTGACTTTGTCTTAGGTCATGATCTGGCATTTGTGAGTTCAAGCCCCACGTTGAGCTCTGTGATGACAGTTCAGTGCCTGGAGCCTGCTTGGGATTCTGTGTCTCTCTCTCTGCCCCTCCTCAGCTTGTGCACTTGCTGTCTCTCTCTCTCTCTCTCTCTCTCTCTCTCTCTCTCTCTCTCTCCCCAAAATAAATAAATAAACATTAAGAAAAAAAGAATTAGGGGCACCTGGGCGGCTCAGTCGGTTAAGCATCTGACTTCAGCTCAGGTCATGATTTCATGGTCCGTGAGTTTGAGCCCCACGTCGGGCTCTTTGCCAACAGGTCAGAGCCTGGAGCCTGCTTCACATTCTGTCTCCCCCTCTCTCTCTGCCCCTCCCCTGCTCATGCTCTGTCTCTCTGTCTCTCTCTCTCTCACAAAAAGAAATAAACATGAAAAAAAAAACAGAATTAAACTACATCCTAAAAACATCTATTGAAAGAAAGAAAAATAACCGCAAGCTCTCGGAGCACATGATTTTTTGGGAAAGCCTTAGCGTGTCTCGGGAGTGGCACCAGCGTGCTGGCCCTCACGAGCCGGGTGCTCTCCAGGCGCGAGGACACCGCAGTGAGCAATCAGAACAAGGACCTGGCGCTCCTGGGGACGGCACTCCAGCGGGGATGGGACAGATTGTATCCCCCAAACGGCCGTACCAATTTCTACCATGCTCCGTGCTCCTCCCCAGTTGAACTTGACACTCCTGGACGTGCCGGGGTCTGGGTCTCCTCCTCCTGAAGCTGGGCGGGGCACTGTGTCCTACCTAACCGAGGGAGACACTACACCACAGGCTGGGTCACACACGGCGCCGCGGCTCCCAGCTGGGTCCCTCTTGGAACCAGCCGCCATGATGTAAGGAAGCCCAAGCCACAGGGAGAGGTGGGGGGGAGGGGAGAGCCCCAGCCGAGCCCCGGCCGGCAGCCAGCAGCCATCACCACACAGGTGAGCCAGGAGGCCCGGAAATGAGCCCAGCCGCAGCCTGACTGTGACCACACGAGCAACTTCAAGCAAAACCATCCAGCTGAACCCAGCCCCCCCTCCAAATTGTGAGCGACCATAGTAAGTTTCGGGGTGACTTACATGAAGCAGTGTGGCTAACCAGAACCAGGAGCGATGGCTAGCAGACCAGCAAACAGGGACGTTTCAGCCGGTCATGTGGAGACACAAAAGCAGAGTGATGTGACTGGACGGTTTTAGTTGGGGGCATCAGGGAGAACCTTTACAAGTTTTTTAATGTTTTTTATTTATTTTTTGAGAGAGAGAGAGACAGAGACAGAGACTAAGCAGGGGAGGGACAGAAAGAGAGGGAGAGAGGATTCAAAGTGGGCTCTGCGCCGACACATTGACAGCGGCGAGCCCGATGTGGGGCTCAAACTCACACCCTGCAGGATCGTGACCTGAGCTGAAGTCGGATGCTCAACCGACTGAGCCCCCAGGTGCCCGAGGGAGGAGCTTTCAGAGGAGGTGACACTTGAGCCGAGACCTGAGGGATGAGAAAGAGTCACCTATGATGAGAACCAGGAAACAAGGTTCCAAGCGAGGGAAGGGGAGGTGCAAAGGCCCTGAGGCAGGAGTGATGTTGGGTGTCGGAGGCACAGCAAGGAAGTTCGGGCTATTGGAATAGAGACAAAGGGGTGGAGAGCAGGGAGGTGCTGGGGCTTGATGGCTCTGGTCACTGAGTGTGCTGGGGGCTGCGTGAGGGTTTTGAGCACGGGCGGGATGAGACCCCGTCTCCCTGCTGGGGTGGGGTGACGGGGGGGGGGCTGGGGCTTTCCCAGGAGGGGAGCCCCAGGGTGGCAGTATAACTTTTGCGGGTCATAGCACTTCTATGCTCATGGGCCCCTTCCTTTATTTAAAAAAAAGTAGCAATTATAATTAGAACTGGATTGGTGTAAGAATTCATGTGATCCAGCCAGATTCATTATTAGGTATCCACTATTTTCAATTTACTTCTTTTCTGTTTTTTTTTTAAGTTTGTTAGAGAGAGAGACAGAGACAGAGAATTCGGGGGAGAGACAGAGACAGAGAATGAGCGGGCTGAGGGGGAGAGACAGAGAGAATCCCAAGCAGGTTCCGTGCTGTCAGCGCAGAGCCCGACACGGGGCTCAATCCCACGAACCTCGAGCTGGTGGCCTAACCGACTGAGCCCCCCAGGCGCCCTTTCCTTCCCTCTTTCGTTTCTCCTCTTAACCGAAAACTACATTTCTGACATTTTCATGAGCCCCTAAAAGTGTCGTGGGCTCTGGGCACTGTGCCCAAAGGACAGGTCAGCCCCGCACGGCCATCTGGGAAACTGGATGTTGTGCCTGAGTCTGTGTCCCTTGGGGGACCCGTGGCTGGGCACAGACCCGGATCGGATGGGCGGTCAGCCGACCTGCCAACAGTCCCATCCTCTGGGGACCTCACGTCCTGCCAGACACTCCCCCCGATGGACGGATTGATGGAATGATCCAGACTGGGCCAACTCGAGAGAGGACCCCGGTGGCAGACAGCCCTCTGGTGTGCACACTGCTGGAGAAGGTTCCAGGGGAGCCTATTGAGAGAGAGAAGAGGCCTCTGGCCTGTCAGCCCCGCCCACGGCTCAGTCCCTGGCACGACGCCTCCTCGCAGGGAGTAGCTGCTCAGTTAATAACTGTTGATGCCCCAGTGAATGGAGCGGCTGCTTCCTGGTCAGGGCTTGGGCACAGCTGTCTGGAGGAGACAGGACAGGGAGGTGAGGCCACTATAGAAATGCTAATGGCTTTAGGTCAGGGAAGTGGGACATTGAACTTGAGTGCAGAGGCCTGGTGGGGGTGGGGTGTCTCTGCAGGGCCTGCGACTCTGGTCATTGCCGCCCACGGAACACGTTTCTCCCTTCTGGCTCCTGACGTTTCTCTCTGCCCAGGCACATTCTGAGTTTCTCTCGGAGGACATCGGGAGCGTTGGCCACACAGACCAGGACGGGGGCAGGGGCACAGAGGGCGGCTCCCAGGCCTCATTCTCTCTGGGAGTTCAGCAGCCTCCCACGACTGCCCGCAGGCCACCCCTGGCACCGACTCCAGGTGGAAATAGTGCCTTTCTGGGGGCCCGGAGGACCGCCTGAGGAGGCAAGACCGGGCTGGAGTTCAAACAGCCTTCGGAGCTGGGTGTCCAAGTTTGAATTGTATGTCCAGCTCTTTATTAGCTTCCTGACACCGGACAGCTTCGGGACCTCAGTGTTCTCATCTGTAAAATGGAGGAAGTAATTGTACCCACTTCCAATGAGGGTTGTGTAAATTAAGCCAGATTGCGGGGGTAGTTAGGGTGTCGTCCAGCGCAGACCCTATACATAGTCTAGAAAACAAAGCCAGTGAGGCCACGCTGACCTGCACCAAACCTAGAAATCTGCCTTTACTCCCAGACTCAGACTTAAAATATTGTGGGATAGACATAGGGGGATGGACACGTCAACTCAAAAGTTCCTGAGAAGGATACAGAGGCAAAATAATCAAAGCAAAAAGAGGAGGAGGAAGGAAGCCTTACCGGCTATGAAAACACAACCTCGGGCAAGAACAGCGGAAGCCACGTTGCTTTCGCAATAAGATTGGAGACCAAATTCCCGGACCAGGTCGTGGGTGCGTGTGTGATTTTTGCAGAAGGGAGGTGATATCACAGATTCGCAAATGGTGACAAAACAGTTAACTAGTTGGGAGGAAAAAAAGATCTTTATCCCGTAGGACAGCAGAACCACTCTGGGATATCTTGTCACTATACATGACAAAAAGAAAAATCTAAGTGGCAGAAATAGGGAGAAGTTTACTGTTGCTCACGTAAGGAGGTGAAGTCTGGAAGCGAGGAGCCCAGCACCGCTCCGGTGGTTCCATGATGCCTGCTGGGGCCTGGGCTCCTTCTCTTTTCCCATCATCATCTTTATTATATTATGTTTACTTATTTATTTTTAATATTTGTATTTATTTGTAAGAGAGCGGAAGCAGGGGAGGGGCGGGGGTGGGCCAGAGGATCTGGCGTGGGCTTGGCACTGACAGCAGCGAGCACAAGGTGGGGCTTCAGCTCATGAGTAGTGAGATCATCACCTGAGCTGAAGTCAGACGCTCAACCAGCTGAGCCACCCAGGCGCCCCTCTGCCATCATCTTTAGCCGGGTGGCTTTTGTCCTCTTGGCCTCAAGGTGGCTGCTGTGCTTCCAGGCATCACGACTGTTTTTCCAGGCAGCAAGAAAAGGGAAGGATTACGTGTTAAAAAAAAAAAAAAAGGTAGGGAGAGTTTTCCCCTTCCAATCAGAAAACAAACACCTTTCCAGAAGCCCTCATCAGTGTCCACATGCCTCTCAATGGCCACAAATGGGTCCTGTGGCCACCTCTAGCTATGAGGGGACCTGGGGACATTTGTGTTTTAAACTGATCTATTGCAGGGCACCTGGGTGGCTCAGTCGGTCATGCATCCGGCTTGGGCTCAGGTCACGATCTCACAGTTTGTGGGTTCAAGCCCTGTGTTGGGCTCTGTGCTGACAGCTCACAGCCTGGAGCCTACTTCAGATTCTATGTCTCCCTCTCTCTCTGCTCCTCCCCCACTCATGTTCTGTTTCTCTCTGTCTCAATCATAAATAAACATTAAAAATTAAAAAAAAACTGATCTATTGCTGTCCCAGACAACAAAATCCATGTTTTTTTAGTAACGAAGAAGGGAAAATGAATCTCCAAGCAGCAATGGATCTATACCTGCAAACAAACCGCAGGCACGTGGGTGGTCAGCCTCCAACAGGGCCCCCTGGGACCTGAGATCACCTCCTGATATTCAAGTCCCTCCCATTTTAGATCACAGGTAGGGTGACCTGTGTGATTGATGGAATTCCGTGGAAAGACAGTAGGTGAGTTTGAAGGCTGCGTCATAAAAGTCTGTGTAGTCTCTGCCCTGGTCATTTGCAGGACCAGGTACAGTTTTCCTGTGAAGAGCTAGATGGTAAAAAAAAAAAATTTTTTTAAGAAAGTTTTTTTTGTGGGGCGCCTGGGTGACTCAGTCAGTTAAGCATCTGACTCCTGTTTTCGGCTCAGGTCGTGATCTCACGGTTCCTGAGTTGGAGCCCCACGTTGGGCTCTGGGCTGAAAGAGCAAAGCCTGCTTGGGATTCTCTCTTACTCCTTCTCTCTGCCCCTCCCCCACTTGTGCACATGCTCTCTCTCTCTCTCTCTTTATCTCTCAAAATAAGTAAATATTTAAAAAATAAAGTTAAAAAAATTTTTTTATGTTTTTATTTTTGAGAGACAGAGACAGCACGAGCAGGGGAGGGGCAGAGAGAGAGGGAGACACAGAATCCGAAGCAGGCTCCAGGCTCTGAGCCGTCAGCACAGAGCCCGATGCGGGGCTCGAACCCACGAACCATGAGATCATGACCTGAGCGGAAGCCAGACACTGACGCTTAACTGACTGAGCCTCCCAGGCGCCCCAAGAAAGCTTTTTTTTAAGTGTATTAATTTATTTTGAGAGACAGAGCACATGCACACATGTGTGCGTGGAGGAGAGGTAAAGACAGAGAATCCCAAGCAGACTCCTCACTGTCAGTGCAGAGCCTGATACAGGGATTGAACCCAGGAACCATGAGATCGTGACCTGAGCCAACTGAGCCACCCAGGCACCCCCTAGATACTAAATATGTTTTCTGTAGTGAGCCATGTAATCTTTTTTTTTATGTTTTATTTATTTTTGAGAGAGACAGCGTGAGCAGGGGAGGGGCAGAGAGAGAGGGAGACACAGAACCAGAAGCAGCTCCAGGCTCTGAGCCGTCAGCACAGAGCTCGACGCGGGGCTCGAACCCACCAACCGTGCGATCGTGACCTGAGCCGAAGTCAGAGGCTTAACCGACAGAGCCCCCGGGCGCCCCTAGGACCTGCTTTTTTAATTACGAATCTCGCTCTGGCTTGCAGCTTTCAGCATAAATCCCAGCCTTCTGGAGAGCGCTTGGCAACGTGTACCAAGAATCGTAAAATGTTTGCCTCTCTCAAGCCAATATTTCCACTTCTGAGAATTCACTCTGCAGAAATATGAGAAGCAGGCAAATATTTACCCACAACAATACTCGCCGTAGCATCATTCCAATACTCGGGTAACGCAGACCTGAGGTGCGCAGGTAAGTCTTCACCATCGTGCCTGAAGCCAATATAACACTGCCTGTGGGCCACACTGGAATTCAAATGAGAAGCTTACGTAAAACATAAAAATTAAAAACTACACCAGTGGGGTCCTGGGTGGCTCAGTCGATTAAGCATCTGACTCCTTTTTTAAAATAATAATATTTTAAAGTTTATTTTAGTTTGATGGGGCGCCTGGGGGGCTCCGTCGGTTAAGCCTCCGGCTTCGGCTCAGGTCATGATCTCACGGTTCGTGGGTTCGAGCCCCACGTCGGGGTCTGTGCTGACAGCCCAGAGCCTGGAGCCTGCTTCTGATTCTGTGTCTCCCTCTCTCTCTGCCCCTCCCCTGCTCACGCTGTCTCTCTAAAATAAATAACAGTTTTAAAAAATGTAAAGTTTCTTTATTTAGTTAGAGAGGGAGAGAGCAGGGGAGGGGCAAAGAGAGAAAGAGAGAGAATCCCAAGCAGGCCCTGCACTGTCAGCACAGAGCCCAATGCGGGGCTCGAACCCACAGACCGTGAGATCATAACCTGAGCCAAAACCAAGCGTCGATGCTCAGTCAACGAGCCCCCCGGCCACCCTGAAACATCTGACTCTTGATTTCAGTTCAGGCCATGATCTCACAGTCATGAGATCGAGCCCTGCATCAGGCTCTGCTGAGTGTGGGGCCTGCTTGAGATTCTCTCTCTCTCTCTCTCAAAATAAACAAACATTACAAAAATAAGATGATGCAATCTATAACGTGGTCATCAAAAATGTTTTGAACATTTTTAACAAGATGGGAAGGTTTTTCTAAATACAAAAAGATCCTTCTTAATACAGAAAGTGTTCTCACATAAAATTCTAAGAAAAACCTGCATGTAGACGGAACCCCACTTTTTGTCGAGATTTTTCTGTGACTAAAAATCTCGTTGCCAGGGCCGCCCGGATGACTCAGTTGGTTAAGCTGACTCTTGGGTTCAGCTCAGGGACCTCATGGTTTGTAGGTTCAAGCCCTGAATGGGGCTCCATGCTACCCGCGTGGAATCTGCTTGGGATTCTCTCTCTGTCCCACCCCCGCTCCTGCACATGTGCTTGCTCTCTCTCCCTGCCTCTCAAAATACATAAATAGACTTGGGGCGCCTGGGTGGCTCAGTGGGTTAAGCATCTGACTTCGGCTCGGGTCATGATCTCACGGTTCATGGGTTCGAGCCCCACGTCGGGCTCTGTGCTGACAGCTAGCTCAGAGCCTGGAGCCTGCTTCCGATTCTGTGTCTCCCTCTCTCTCTGCCCCTCCCCTACTCATGCTGTCTCTCTCGCTCTCAAAAATAAATAAAACATTAAAAAATAAAATAAAATAAAATAATAAAAAATAAATAAACTTTAAAAAACCCCACGGCTGGGGCGCCCAGCTGGCTCGGTCAGTGGAGCGTGGGACTCTGGGGTCTCGGAGTTGTGAGTGTGAGCGCCAAGTTGGGCACAGAGACCACTTACAAATAAAAAATCTTTGCGAGGGAATTCTGTCTCCCGGGGAGGAAGGGAACTCTTGCTCGCTGCTGGAGGGGTGCGGAACGGGGCAGCCGCTGTGGGATACACTGTCAGTCTGTTACAAAACTAAACATACTCTTACCAGACGACCCAGCAGGTGCCTTCCTTGGTATTTACCCGAACGTGTTGAGTGCTGTGTCCACACAGAAACCTGCGCATGAATGTTTAGAACAGCCTCACTCGTAACGGCCGGGCCTTAGAAGCAACCACGATGTCCGTCAGGTTGATGGATAAGTAAACCGTGGGACATCCGGGCAAGGGCCCCTTGTTCAGGCTAAGAAGACACAAGCCATCAGGCCGCAAGGAACCTTCAGTGCGTCCCTCCGTGAGACGGGCCAGTCTGAAAAGGGCCCACGCTGTAGGATCCTGACTCAGTGACGATCCGGAAAAGGCAGGAGTAAAGAGACAGAAGAAACATCCGTGGTGCCAGGGGCTTGGAGGGGGGGAGGGGCTTGGGGCAGTGACACTGTTCTGTAGACGTGACAATGCTAGAACCACTCCACACACGTTTGTTCGGACCCCAGAATGCAGGCCACCAAGAGCCGCCGCAAACCACGGATCTGGGGGCGATGGTGTGTCACTACCGGTTTCTCGATGGTGACAAGGCGCCCCTCTCTCTGCCAGGTTGATGGTGGGACAGTCTGTGCATGTGGGGGCAGAGCTTCTATCCCTCCCACTCAGCGTTGCTGTGCGCCTCATTAGGTCCGTTAAAATAGGGTGAAAGAAGCCAGTGTGGAAAAGCTACACACCGCGTTTCCGTTCAGCAGCCTCGGCGGGGACCCGGCCAGCGACTGCGGGGTCGGGGGTGGGGGGACTCCGCAGGGGCGGGGTTAGGGAACATGGGGGTGACTGACGGCTTCTGGGTCCCAACTGTGGTGGCCACACGCATCTATGCACGTGTTAAGATTCACAGAGCTGCATGACAAAGGGGAAAAAAGTGAATTTTACTTTGTGATAATTTTTCTCTAATTTTTTTTAAGATCTTCCGGGTCAGATCTTCAGCCATCCTCGGCTGGCCCACAGGGTCTGCTTAGTTATTTTGAGAGAGCGAGCATGCGTGCTTGGGAGGGAAGGGGAGGGAGAGAGAGAGAATCCCAAGCAGGCTCTGCACTGCCAGCTCGGAGCCTGATGCGGGGCTCGAACCCACAAACCGTGAGATCATGACCTGAGCCAAAATCAAGAGTCACCAGGCGCCCAGGCCTCAGGAGGGGGTAGTTCTGGACCCGCTGCAGGCTCTAGACACTCGGGAAAATGCACAAAGGTGGCTCACTCTTTTTTTTGTTGTTGTTTTAAAAAAATTTTTTTTATGTTTATTTATTATTGATACAGAGAGAAACAGAGCATGAGTGGGGGAGGGTCAGAGAGAGAGGGGAGACACAGAATCTGAAGCAGGCTCCAGGCTCTGAGCTAGCTGTCGGCACAGAGCCCGACGCAGGGCTTGAACCCATGAATGTGAGATCTGACCTGAGCCGAAGTCGGGCGCTTAGCCGACTGAGCCACCCAGGCGCCCCAAAGGTGGCTCACTCAATCAGAGGATCCTGGGGTCGTGAGGTCAAGCCCCAGGGTGGGTGTAGAGATTACTTAAATAAATAAATAAATAAATAAACTTAAACGGGGGCGCCTGGCTGGCTCAGTCAGTTGAGTGTTTTCCACTCAGGTCATGACCCCAGGGTCATGGGATCAAGCCCCCGTCACCTTCCATGCTGAGTGTGGAGCCTGCGTAAGAGTCTCCCTCTCGGGGCACCCGGGTGGCCCAGGTCTGTTAAGCGTCTTGATTTCTACTCAGGTCATGATCTCACAGTTTTGTGAGTTCAAGCCCCGCATCAGGCTCTGCGCGGACAGGGCAGAGCCAGCTTGGGATTCTCTCTCTCCCTCTCTCTCTGCCCCTCCCCTGCTCGCACTGTCTCTGTTTCTCTCAAAATAAATAAATAAACTTTAAAAAAAGATTCCGTCCATCCCCACCCCCACCCCCACCAGCCTGGGTGGCTCAGTCAGTTGAGCATCTGGCTTCAGCTCAGGTCAGGATCTTGAGGTTCAGGAGTTCAAGCCCTGCATCGGGCTCTGCACTGGTGGTGCCTATGTGGGACTCTTTCTCTCCTTCTGGCTTTCTGCCCCTTCTCCATTGGCACTCTCTCTCGCTCTCAAAATAAATAAACTTAAAAAAGAAAAGGATTCTCTCTCTCCCTCTGCCTCTCTTCTCCACTGTGCTCACTCTCTAAAAGAAACTTTTTGATTAAAAAAAAAAAAAAAATAGGGCGCCTGGGTAGCACAGTCCATTGGGTGGCCAACTCTTTTTTTTCATAGTTTAATTTTTTTTTTTTGAGAGACAGAGAGAGACAGCACAAGCAGGGGAGGGTCAGAGAGAGAGGGAGACACAGAATCTGAAGCAGGCCCCAGGCCCTGAGCTAGCTGTCAGCACAAAATCCCGAGCTCTACCTAGATCTACCTCTCCCCACCCCTGCAAACCACTGATCTTT
>NC_043711.1:5276096-5279832 GCF_006229205.1 Suricata suricatta | reverse complement strand
CCCTATGAACCATGAGATCACGACCGGAGCTGAAATCAAGAGTCAGATGCTTAACCAACTGAGCCCCCCAAGTGCCCCAACTGGTTTTCTTTCCTCCGTCCGCACCTGTATCCCTTCTATTTCCTTTGCCTGACTCACTGCGTTAGCTAGAGCTTCCAGCCTGACACGGAAAGGCAACGGTGCATCCTTGTCCTGTTCCTCCCTCTCCCCCTGCCCCCCCCCACTCACAGTCTATCATCCTCCCAAAAAGCATAAATGTTAAAAAACAAACCAGGTAGACCTGACACTCCACGCCTACCGGAACGGCTCACGTGAGAGGCAAGACTAACTCATGTTTCCACGCTGCTTTGGAAAACGGCAGTATCCATAAAGCTGAATAAACACCTCCCCAGGGACTCCTGGGAATACTATCACTGGAAGTGCTTGTGTTCATAAGATCTCTGCTTGTAATAATCCCAAACTGGAACTAAGGGCCCAAAAAAAGGATTGGTCAAGAAATTGTGGCTTCACACCATGGAATACTGTACAACAGTGTACCTCCTCCAGGGCGATTCTCTACCCCAGGGAGACGTTGCCAAATGTCTAGGGACATTTCTTGGATGTCCCTACAGCTTGGAGGGGTGGGGACCGTCATCTCCTGGGGGGAAGCCAGGGACCCTTCTCCACATCTTGCGGGTGGGACACCCCAGGTGGTGACGGTGGTGGGGAAACCCTGCTATGAAACAGGGACAGCGAACGCAGCCGGCAGCCTAGAACAGCACGGAGGAATCCAACCTAATGCCGCGCGTGTAAAAGGCCGACAGAGAGCAAACCCCTGCCTGCTTCGTTTATATGAAGTCCAAACGGCAGGCAAAATGACTGTATGCTGTTCAAAGTCAAGTTAGGGGTCACCCTGGGTGGGAATGCAGGGAGGAAGGGGCTAGGGGCTGCTGATACTCTCCTAGGTCTACATTCTGGCTACTTTAAAAACATTAAAAAAATTTTTTTTTTGAGAAACAGAGACAGCATGAGCAGGGGAGAGGCACAGAGACACAGGATCCCAAGCAGGCTCCAGGCTCTGGGCTGTCAGCACAGAGCCTGACGCAGGACTCGAACTCACCAAACACGAGTTCATGACCTCAGCCTAAGTCGGACGCTTAACCGACTGAGCCACCCAGGCACCCCTCAAAATAAATAAATAAACTTTAAATAAGAGGTTCGATTAGGCCTCAGCAGCTCCGCACAGGGCAACTGGCCCGACCTCTCCCCTCTCCTTTCTCCCCAGCCCACCTCCAGATGCCCAGAGACTGTGTCCCTCCCTGCTCTAAACCCTTCTATAGCTCCCTACTGCTCCCCAAGATTAGATCCAAGTCTGTAAAGGACTTTCTTGGGTCCAGTCCTGCTGCTTCTGCAGCCTCACCTCTGCCTACTTTCTCTGCTCTTTGCACCGTCAAATTAACCTTCAGCCCCAAACATGCTGCCTCAAACCTCCAGGCCTTGGGGCGCCTGGGTGGCTCAGTCGGTTAAGCCTCCGACTTCGGCTCAGGTTAGATCTCACGTTCATGGGTTCGAGCCCCACATCAGGCTCTGTGCTGATCTCTAGCTCAGAGCCTGGAGCCTGCTTCCGGTTCTGTGTCTCTTTTGCTCTCTGCCCCTCCCCCCTCTCATGCTCTGTCTCTCTCTGTATCAAAACATAAATAAAACATTAAAAAATAAAAAATATAAAAAAACAAAAACCTCCAGGCCTTGGCACCTGCTTCCCTCTTTACCAGATTGCCGGGTGGCGTGACACACTCCTGCCCTCTGAGGTTTACTTCCAAGGCCCTCTGGGTTTTGCAAAATACAAGAGAAGGCTTGGAGTAATATGCAAAAGCTTAGTGGCTCACCCTGGGGTCCTTTCCTCCAGGGAAATCCCCTGCCTCAGAGCCACGCAGGGGCCTCCAGGGCTGGGAGGAACTGGGAAGTGCCCTCCCTGCTGTGGGGGAGGCCGAGGCACTGCCCCTCTTCCTTCCCAGCAGCCCCACATCTCCAGCCCCCTACCCCTGCTCTCTGGGTCCTGCCTCCAGCCTTGGATTTCTTCCTCTCTCCTATTTCCGGAGCGCCCCCCACCCCCCACAACGCCGCCCCTGATGGCAGCTTTCCCAAGGGGAAGTGAGGGGGAGGCGGGGCCTGTCCCCACGCCCCTCCCCCCCACCCTGGCTTCAGCCCCTGGTCTCACCCTCACCCTCCGGGCGGCTAGCTCTGCCCTGACTGCAGTGACTCGCTGGCTCCCAGTCCCAGGTCCTGTGCTCCCAGGCTGTGTGACCTTGGGCCAGTGCCCTAACATCTCTGTGCCTCAGTTTCCTCACCTGCGCAAAAGGGATAAGAGTACGCACAGGAAGGATCAGATGCGTTCACTGAAAATAACGCCTGGCACATAAGTGCCTGGTGACGGGTTTGCCGCTGCTGTCACTTGAAATAGGCAAGCCGCCGAGGACGCGCCTTGAATTTGGAAAACTGTCAAGAAACTCGGTTTCCCCTCCCACTCCTCTCTGAATGTCTCCATACTGCTTTTGCCCCACGTTGGCCTAGAGGCCAAGTTTAGGGTCTGAGTTGATGGGTCAGCTGCCCCCCATCCAGCAGAGCTGCTCGGTGGCCTGCACGCGGAGGGCGGAGGCAGGACAGGCCCTAGCCAGGTGGCCCCTGAGCCGTCCAGCCCGGCCTCTGCGCATGCCCCCTCCTCTATAGCCCTCACCCACAGGCACCGTCACCCAAGGGGCTCCTGCCATCCACGCCTCTCCCGGGGCCCACACCAGGGACTCCGCATTTCCAGGCCGGACGGACACAGCGTGCCCCCAGGGCGTGCCTCTCTCACACGCCAGCGCTGTCCCGCAAGTCTGCTGTTGCCCCGTGCCCCCGGCACAGGGTCACCCACCTGGCACCCAGTCAGAGAGGCCCAGTCCAGACCCCCCCCACGAGACCTCCCTGGCACCTCCCTCTCCCTCCTTCCCCCTGGTCCCACCAGCCTCCAGACACCCTCCACTGGGAAACCAGGTTCCTGTTTCTCTGCGCCCCCCCCCACCCCCACACCTCTCGCACTGCAGGCCCTGCGACTCTCCGACTGCAAATCCGAGCAGACACCCTCCTGGAGAAACCCATTGTGGCTCCGTGAAGGGTGAGCCCTGGGGCCCCCAGGCTTGAATGGACAGCCTCTCTCATGCTGCCCCCCCCACTTAGGTCACACTGGGCTTTTGTTTTGAGGGGCCCTCCTCTTCCCTGCGCCCCGCCTCCTGCATCCCTGCCCACCTGCCTCTTCAGCTGAGGGACATTCTGTCCTTGGGCACGTCACCCGGCCTCCCCCTTCCCACACCCAGCAGGCTGACCCGGAATCACCGAGGGGCCGCTTCATCAGCTCTGGCTCATGGGTCCCAGCGCAAACCCCCTCCAATTACCACTGGCACCGAAAGGCCAGAGCGAGAGACAAAAGGGCTGATTGGAAGGAACTGTTTCTTTTGAAAACGGAGTACAAATCATGACAAGGAATTCATTCTCCTTGACAGTAAACAAGATGTGAGCTACGACAGAAACTGCAGGCGAATTCTTGAAACAAGAACAACAAAAAGGAAAAAAGTTAGTTCATTGGGGAATGTTTTGGAAGGGCACCCCCCACCCCGCCTCCCACCAAACTGTATTCAATAATTCACGTTTAATATTTTGACAGGACTCTGGGGTCATTTGGGGGAAAATAGACACACACACACACACACACACACACACA
>NC_043711.1:5274190-5275996 GCF_006229205.1 Suricata suricatta | reverse complement strand
AAATTGTGAATTAAGCTGCTGCACCCATCTCCGCACACATTTCTGCGTGCACCGACTCCCCTGGGTAAATAGTGAGGAGCGTTCTTGCTGGACGGACGTGTGGCCAGAGAATGGGCAGCTCTGTTAGGGACCAGAGAACTGCCTCCCGGCATGGCTGGGCCACTCCGCGTCCTCGCCGGCATCGGTGGTGCTGCTGCTGCTCTGGCGGTTGGGCGTTCTCCATTTATTTTATTTTTATTTTTGAGAGAGAGACGGGGCAGGGCAGAGGGAGAGAGAGAATCTTAAGCAGGCTTCACACTGTGTGGAGCCCGATGTGGGGCTCGATCCCACAACCCTGGGATCAAGAGTCAGATACCTGACTGACTGAGCCACCCAGGTGCCCTGGGTTTGGGCATTCTTCTCCTCCTCCTCCGTTTATTTTTCAAAGACAGAGCGTGAGTGGGGGAGGGGCAGAGAGAGCGAAGGAGACACAGAATCTGAAGCAGGCTCCAGGCTCTGAGCTGTCAGCACAGAGCCCATCTCGTGGCTCGAACCCACGAACCGTGAGATCATGACCTGAGCTGAAGTCAGACACTTAACCTACTGAGCCACTTAGGTGCCCCTTTTAATGTTTATGTTAGAGCAAGCGCATGTGCACATACGTGTAGGAGCGGAGGAAAGGCAGAGACGGGGTGGGGGGGACAGACGACCCAAAGTGGACAGCACAGAGCCCAACACAGGGCTTGAACTCATGAACTGTGAGATCATGACCTGAGCTGAAGTCAGATGCTTAACCAGCTGAGTCCCCCAGGCATCCTCAGATTCATTTCTTCCCTGTGGACGCCCAGTCGCTCCAGCACCGTCATTCTGGAAAAGTCTTTTCTCCGCTGCATTTTGCCTTGGCTTTCTTGTCACCGACCAGTGAATGCCATCTGGTGCGGGTGTTTCCGGGCTCTCTTCTGTTCCACTGATGTGTCCTTCCACCCCTCCCTCCCTGTCTTTATCACGTGGCTTTGTAGTTAAGTCTTGACCTTGGGTAGTGTCAGCCCTCTCGACTTTGTTTTTCTCTATCGATATTGTGCTCTGCATTCTGGGGGGATTTGCGTCTCCCTCGAAACCTTAGAATCCGTTTGTCAACGTTGAGGAACCTCGGCTGGAATTGCATTGCATCTGTAGGTCAAATTGGGAAGGACGAGGTCTTGACAATATGGAGTCTTCCTGTCCATGAACAGGGACATCTCTCTCTCTCTTTACCCTTTCATCAGAGTTGTAGTTTCCCTTGTAAAGAATTGTGTTTGGTTAGATTTATACCAGGGTATTTAATTTTCAGGGTGATAATACATGGTATTGTGCTTTTCAAATTTCACTTGATTGCTGGTATATAGGAAAGTGACTTTTGCATATTAATCTGGTATCTTGCTACGTTACTCTAATGGCTTATTTGTTCCAGAAGGATTTTTGGTTGATTATTTTGAATGTTCTACACAGATGGTCATCTCTGTGACTAAAGACAGGTTTTGGTTTTTGTTTTTTTTTAAGTTTATTTTGAGAGAGAGTGGGAAGGGACAGAGAGAGAGAGGGAGAGAGAGAGAGAGGGAGAGAGAGAGAGAGAGAGAGAGAGGGAGAGAGAGAATCCCAAGCAGGCTCCATGCTGTCAGAATGGAGCCTGAGGCAGGGCTCAACCCTATGAACCATGAGATCACGACCGGAGCTGAAATCAAGAGTCAGATGCTTAACCAACTGAGCCCCCCAAGTGCCCCAACTGGTTTTCTTTCCTCCGTCCGCACCTGTATCCCTTCTATTTCCTTTGCCTGACTCACTGCGTTA
>NC_043711.1:5265200-5274090 GCF_006229205.1 Suricata suricatta | reverse complement strand
GTCCACAGGCCAAGCGGTGCCAAGGACTGGCCGCAGCCGTGGAAGCTGGAAGAGGCTGGAAAGATCCTTCCCTGAGGCCATCGGAGGGAGCACGGCCCCGTGGACACCTTGATTTCAGACACTGAACTTTCAGACGGTGAGAGAATCCGGCCTCTGTTGTGTGAGCTGCCCGGCTTGTGGCACTTTGCTGTGGCCCCAGCGAACCCGACACGGATCTGCATCTGACCCATCTGGTGTTTGAGTCACTCTTCCTGAGCAGCCGGCCTCCACCAACAGCCACCTTCTCCTCGTCTAGTCATTCCTTAGACACCGACCACCAGTTCCTCCTCCGTCAGTAACTTACCCGCATTTTGGTCCCTGTCCATACACACTTCCTTCCGCCACATGAAATCACACCAGGTTGCAAGATTGGCCGAATCATTTTGCAATAGACTCACATTGTTGGGTCTTTGATTGGGGAGACTTCGTGACAATATCACACAACCAGAGAATGATTGATTGATTAAAAAAAAATAATAAAGAAATCGTGTTCCGTGGGTGCAGTTTGTTGCTGAAATAACCTTGAAGGTTTGGAGGGCGTCTGATTTCCTAAGTCATCAGTTTAGTAGTACACGGATTTCATACTGTGACAAGTCTAGCTTCCGTCCACACTTACAGTTACCCTCCTGCAGATGTGACAGCCGTGGTGGGCTCCCCAAAGTGCATATCGAAGACACGGAGGGCGGAGGGCCTGGGTGGCTCAGGTTGGTTGGGCGTCCAACTTCTGCTCAGGTCATGATCTTGCGGTTCGTGGGTTCAAACCCCGCGTCGGGTTCTGGGCTGACAGCTCAGAGCCCGGAGCCTGCTTCAGTTTCTGCGTCTCCCTCTCTCTTTGCCCCTGCTCATGCTCTGTCTCTCTCTATCAAAAATAAATAAACATTTTAAAAAGTTTTTTAAAAGAAAAGAAAAAATACGGATGATGTAGTGAATGATGTTGGCTCAATCGAGAGAATAAGACTTGGAATCCCACCTCACACCTTACCTCGATATAAATTCCTGACGGCCGATGTTTTACACAGGAGAAAGAAAACCAGAAAAGTACTAGAGGGGAAAAAACACATGCGGGACCTTTTAAGAATAGTAATTTGAGAAGTAGGTAAGGTATTTCTATGGAAAATAATTAGACACAAAAGCTGCGCAAGAAAAAGGTGAGTCCAACGTCCTAAAAATCCTTATAGGCGCGTGGGAAGAAAAGATGAAAAACAAGCTAAAAATACAACAGACTGAGAGGGCGAGGGGAATATTGCGGCTTGAATCAGAGAACAAGAAGTAATTTCCTTAATATGAAAAAAAAAAACATTGGGCACCTGGCTGGCCCATATAGGGGAGCACGCAGCTCCTGATCTCAGGGTCATGAGTTCAGGCCCCACGTTGGGTATAGAGCTTACTTAAAAAAATAAAAAAGAAATGGGGCGCCTGGGGGGCTCAGTCAGTTAAGTGTCCTACTTTTGATCCCATCTCAGGTCTTGATCTTAGGATTGTGAGTTCAAGCCCTGCATGGGGCTCTGCACTGAAAATGAACACTACCTAAAAAAAAAAGAAAAGAACAAGGTAGAAATAGCTCACGCTTTCTGACTATCTTAAAAACCCTCGACTTGAACACTGTAAATTGGGAAATTGAATGGCATCTGAGTTATAGCTGTACAGCTATTACCAAAATAAATAAACAAAATGCCCCCACCTTTCGAGAGAGAGAGAGAGAGACCTCTTCATGTATTGGTATCAAAGAGCACCAGAATTTGTGTGACAGAGGAAGAGAGGCAGAGGGGGAGAGAGAGAGAGAGAGAGAGAGAGAGAGAGAGAGAATCCCAAGTAGGTGCTGAGCTGAGTGTGGAGGCTTGATTCCATGACTCTGGGACCACAACTTGAGCCAAAATCAAGAGTCAGATGCTCAACTGACTGAGTCACTCAGGCACCCCGGCTCCCAGGAATATTAAGTTAAGAAATAAGGTTCCAGAAAAAAAAGGAATAAGGTTCAGTTTCCTCAAAAAGTTAAACCTGGAGTGATCATATGAGTCAGCGATTCCTCTTCTGGGCGTCCCTGGAAAGCAGAGACTCAAGGACACGTTGATGCACCCATGTGCCCAGCAGCGGAATTCGCAATGGCCCAGCAGGTGCAAACAACCCAAGTGTCCATTAACGGATGAACGGATGATAACGTGGTCCATTTGTGCAACGGAATATTACTCAGCCATTAAAAGGATAAAGTTCGGAAACATGGAAAAGGCTTGAAAGCATTATGTAAATGAACTAAGCCAGACTCAGAAGGACAAATACTGGGGTGCCATGCTGGCTTAGTCTGCTAAGCATCTGACTCCTGATCCTGGCTCAGGTTCATGGGATTGAGCCCCAAGTCAGGCTCAGCCCTGAGCGTGGAGTCTGCTTATGAGTCTCTTTCCCCGCTTCCCCTACCCCACTCACTCTGTCTCTGTCTCTCTCTCAAAAGATAAAAGATTAAAAAATAAAATGTTTTTTTTTAAAGAAAATAGTGTATGATTCTACTTACATAAGATACCTCAAACGGGTAAATTCATAGAGCAGAGTGTAGGCGGCAGGTGGCAGGGCCTGGGATAGGGGTTGGGAGTCAGTGTTTACTGGGGACAGAATCTCAAGTTTGGAAAGATGAAAAAGTTCTGGAGATGGATGGGGGTGGGTGTGTTGCACGATCATGTGACTATACTTTGTGCCACTGAGCTGTGCACTTAAAAATGGTTACAATAGGGAGCACCTGGCCGGCTCAGTTGGAAGAGCATGTGACTCTTGATCTCAGGATTGTGAGTTCAAGCCCTACGTTGGGTATAGAGATTACTAAAAACAAACTTTCAAAAATGGTTACAGTGGTACATTTTATGTTTTATGGATTTTACCTCATTTCTTTACAAAAGGAAAATATGTAAGATGCAAATGTTTGTTTAAAAGAAGGAAAGAAAATGGGGCACTTTGCTAGCTCAGTCAGTGCAGTGTGTGACTCGATCTCACGGTTGTGGGTTCAAGCCCCACGTTGGGTGTGGAGATTATTTTAAAAAAATAAAAGAGGGCGGTGGGGTGGCTCGTTTTAATGGACTTATGGTCTGTGAGTTCGAGCCCTGCATGGGGCTCTGTGCTGACAGCTCAGAGCCCAGAGCCTGCTCCAGATTCTGTGTCTCCTCTCTCTCTGCCCCTCCCCTGCTCGCACTCTGTCTCTCAATAAAATTTTAAAAACATAAACAAAATTGTTAATAAATAAAATTTTAATGAAAGAAAAGAAAAAGAAGGTGCACATTTGGGCACAAAAACCATTTCAGGAGGCTGAACCAATTTATTGAGGTTCTAGGGGGCAGAGCGGGGCTTGCGGGGCAGAGCAGGGGGTTGGAGGGCAGAGCAGGTAGAACTCTGACAGCCATTGCAAACCCCTGTGCGGCTTTTGAATGTGACGTATTAACTGTTCAAAAGGATAAACATTTTAATCAAATCAGAGACTGTCATCTCCTATTTTTTTCTCAAACGTTTCTTCATTTATTTTGAGAGAGAGCAGGGGGAGGGGCTGAGAGAGAGGAAGAGAGAGCATCCCAAGCTGGTTCTGAGCTGTCAGCGCAGAGCCTGATGCAGGGCTCAGTCCCAAGGAACCGGGAGGCCGTGACCTGAGCCAAGATCCAGAGATGCTTGACCGACTGAGCCACTCAGGTGCCCCCGTCATCTCCTGTTTGAAAACATTTTCAAAATAGGATTCCGTTTCTTCCTAATCACATCGGAGAGGGGTTGGTGTCCCAGCAGGCCGGTGGTGGCCGGAAGGTTCCTGATCTGGTGCGCTGAGGGCAAGTCACCTTGTCCCCCATCGTGGTTGGCTCGGGACGGGGCTGGTGCTAGCCCTGGAAGTCCCATGCCTCATGTGACCTCAGGTCACAGTACCTCCAGGCCCAGGCTCTTTTTATCTGCTGGATGGGGCAGACCCTGTGGCCGGAGTCCAGCTCCAGCAGGTCCCGGGCTCCCTGAAGGACGGACGGTGTCAGCGAAGGGGAGCGAGAGGGTCTCAACTTCTTTCTGCTCACCAGGCAGGCACCTCTGCACTGACTGGAGAGTCAGCTTTATTTATTGAAAAAATGTATGAGGTACAAAACAGAAATGGCAGTGGCCTTAGACAATGATCTGATGACAAATTCTTCGGTATGTAAAAGTTTCCCAGAACATAGATTGGTAGAAGACTCAAGCATAATCTTTACCAATAGTGATTGATGTAGGTGACTAGATGTTTATCACATGGGGAAGGAAGGGATCTTTAGCATTTAAATACAAGGCAAAGTTTTTAGCAGAGCAAAGGCAAGAGTTAGGTCTTTGTGAACAGGGGTCAATAGCCTGTTTTCTCGAGGGGAAAAAAAACAGGTTTTCTCAGGAAATGTAACATTTGCTCCTATAATCACAAAAGAAGAAATTCCTACAATAGGTTTTTTCATAAGGTACAATTCACATATTTTTAGCATAAGAAGGCAAGTCACTGCTGATATCAGTCAGTCAGGCGCCTTGGGGGTCGGTGCTCAAGCAGGAATTGAGTGGGGGTCGAGTGGGTGTAGACGCAGGTCGCCATCTGACGGTGGGAGGCCTTGCAGACCTGCCTGACTTCAGAGATGGCTCCCAGCACCCTGTGGACACGTGGGTGCGCGTTAGGAGAAATGAGGCAGTTCCCCGTGGAGTGTCAGGTGGACGGCAGGAATCAATGAACCAGGACCCCCTTCCTACAAACAGGAAGGCAGGGAGGGGTGCACAGTGGGTGCGGGGGCCCTTTCCCATCACCTGCAGGGGGCCAGCGCACCCTTGTTGGAAGGGAGGGAGAGAACGAGGCCCAGGAATGCGTGAGTATGGACATCAGGCACGAGGGATGCGAATCTGCCAGGGCTGAGGGAAGGTGAGGGGTGAGGGTCCTCTGTGACCCTACCCGGGTGCCCCCTCCCCCCCGCCAAAAGCAGCAAAAGGAAAGAAAGTGGGGGCTGACAGAGAATAAGAGGCCAAGAGAAGCTGAGTTCAAAGTTGCTTCCTCTCTGGCTGTGTGGCCTCGGGCAGCTAACTGCACCACTTTGGGCTGGTGTCCTCATCTGCGAAATGGGCATTTTTCTTAATGTTTATATTATTTTTGAGACAGAGAGGGAGATAGAGAGAGAGAGAACAAGTGGGGGAGGGAAAGAGAGAGAGGGAGACACAGAATCTGAAGCAGCTCCAGGCCCTGAGCAATCACAGCAGAGCTGGGCTCGAACTCACAAACCACGGGCTCTTGATGTGAGCAGAAGTTGGATGTTTAACCGACTGAGCCCCCCAGGCACCCCTGAAATGGGACTTTTTAATGCACTTGTTTCACAGCCAGGGCTGGATATGTTCGTCTCAGTAAAGCTCCCAGCATCACCAGATGCTGCATCACCAGCTCAAGGGGGTTATCCTGTCTACACTGGGGAGCCAGCTGGGTGGGGGGCGGGGCTTGGGGAGGCAGCAGCAGGACTGGAAGGAGGCAGAGCCACCCCAGGGAGCACAGCTCAGAATCCCCTCTCCCACCCACCGCCACTGCGGCCGGGGAGGTTGAAGCTGCGTGTGTCTCTACTCAGACGCTCACGCAATGACACCCCAGAAACACAGAGACACCTCCGCGCACGCGCACAGACGCACGCACGCGCACACACAGAAACACAGAGACCCAGATGGACCTGGAGACACACGGACAAGGAGGCAGGCTGACTCACAGACATACCCAGCAGGCCCTCTTCTGAGACTTTCTTGGAAAATGTCATTGCGCACCTGGCCTCGCCCCATTCTCTCTGCTCTTAAGGGACTCTGTGAAACACCCCGGGCCCTGTTTCAGGACACCCCCTTCCCCGAGCCTTGAGGGATGGACATTTCCCAGGGGGACGCTGTCAGGCACAGGATCAAGAAGGAACCGAGAGAGGCTCCTGGGTGGCTCAGTCCGCTAAGCGTCCAACTTCAGCTCAGGTCATGATCTCATGGTTTGTGGGTTCAAGCCCCACGTCGGGCTCTGTGCTACCAGCTGGGAGCCTGGAGCCTGCTTCAGATTCTGTGTCTCCTTCTGTCTCTGCCCCTCCCCTGCTTGTGCTCTGTCTCTCTCAAAAATAAATAAATATTTAAAAAATTTAAAAAAAAGGAACTGAGGGGGAGGAAGGCAGGGGAGATGGGGGGGCAGGCAGGAGGGGACAGGATGGGTGGGCAGTGTGAACCTTTGACTAAAGGCCTAAGGGGTGGAGGGAGGGGGCCACATGGACTTGCAAGAAGAAAGAAGAGCCTTCCAGGCAGAAGGAACAGACAGTGCAAAGGCTTCTCCACCCACTCCATTGCACCTGTCCCAACCCTCCCCCGCCCTGACTCAGGCCACCTGGATGGGACAGCATGGAGACAGGGGTCCCTCCACGTAGCTGCCCCCCGGATGGCCTGGTTCTCTTCCATTCCACAGATGAGGACACCAAGGGGCTCAGAGAGGCTGTGTCACCCACCCGAGTTCACACAGCACAAACATGAGCCCGGGACTGTCTGAACTGTGGGCTCCTGCCTTCCGGGAGAGAAGCCCCCCACTGAGGACGGAAGTCTTGATGGGCAAAGGCCGGGCCAGTCAGACACAGGCCTGGGACAGCAGGACACAGAGAGGCAGTGACAGACGGCCTTGTGGGATTTCAGTCCCTGCCCTGCTGGAACAAGGGACCAGCATCCCTGGAGACCCCCAGAGGGGGCCAGAGGCCCACAGGGGTGGGTGATGGGGTGCACACTGCAGAGCTTGCGGGTCTGACCTGGATGGGGCCCGGGCTGTGGATTTGGAAACTGAATCCAGACTGGGGGGGGGGGCGGTTCTGAGAGTGCAAGCAGGACTCTGGGGGGGGGGGCTGGGGGTCTGTGGGAATCTCCTATCGCTGCCCTACCGAGCCATCCACCCTTGGTGGCTTAAAACTACACACGGTTATCTGATAGTTCTGGAGGTCAGAAGTCCAAAATGGGTCTCACTGGCTGAAATCCAGGTGTCCACAGGGCCACATTCCTTCCGGAAGCTCTTGGGGAGAGGGTGTTTCCAGCTTCTAGAAGCCTCTGCATTCCTTGGCTCCTGGCCCCCTTCTCCATCTTCAGAATCAGTAGTACAGTGTCTTTCACCTGAGTCCCCCATTGAAGCACAAAAGGTGTGAAATGCCGGGGGAAGGCACTGAGCTCCCCCTCTCTGCCTCAGGTCCCAGCTTTGGGCCTCCCTAGGGTTCCCACTCCCCGCCCCCAGGGGTTTGCCAGCTTAGAAACTCCCACCAACCAGGTCCTGGCCTCCCCCGGTGCCCACAGCCCTGTCTGCACCCCATCAACCAGGCTGCGGCAGCCCCCACTGCAGCGTCTAATTTGAAGCCTGTCCTGGGAGAGCCCTGGAGGGCCTTGGAGGCCGGCCCCACCCTGCTGCCCTCTCTTCACTCACCTCTGGACTCTAACTCGGCTTAAGGCCCCCATCCAATCACCTCTCTCAGGGTTCAGGTGTCGCCTCCTCCAGGAAGCCTGTCCTGAGTACTCCCTGCTCACACATGGGGTGGGGGCAGGAGATGGAGGGCACGGGGAGCCAGGAAGCAGCCCAACTGTGGAAAGGCCAGCCTGCATCTCCTGCGGGGTTGACCCCTTTCCCCAGCCGCCTCACCTGTGTCCACGTCGTACCTCCCACCCGAAGCCTCTCCCTGACCCTGGCCCACGCCTCCCCCTCTACTTCTCCAGGGATTTGCTGCCTCTCCTCTGGGGCCTGGACTCCCTCCTGCCGCACTGTCTCCAGTGACTATCAGTACAAATGGCTGCCATGTTCCGAGCCACGCTCCCTTCCCCCCACCCCCCCAGCTCCTAGGCACTGCCACTGGGAAGGTGGTTGTATGGTCCTTCCTCTCCCTTCCCCTCTCCGCACAAAGGGGCGGCTCTTGGGGCACAGGTGGGGGCGAGGTGGGGTCTGAGGGAGAAGGATGCGCACACTTGAAAAGAGAAAAACATAATATAGGGGAGGAAAGAGAAAGCGCAAAGAGCAGAAACCAGGTTGGGAGGCGCAGGCTCTCCGTCCCCTTTTCCTTCCCGTGTGTGGAAATCCAATCTCAGCATGTGAAGCAACTTGCTTAGGGCCCCACAACCAGGGAGGCGGGGCCTTCCCACTACCTCGCCCTGCTTATTGTTCAAAGGTGAAGCCACTTGAGGGCCGGCGGTTGGCCTGCAGCTCTGGGTCCCCCTTCCCTTCGGCTGGGGGCAGCTGGACCATGAGCCCCCCCCACCCCCGGAAGCGACCCATATGCTCCCGGACCACCTGCGCCTCATCCAGGGCTGTCCTCCATTCAACGCTTGCCCGGGCTCCCTGTTCCAGTGCCCTGCTGACCCTGGGTCGGCTTCGCTTCCAGCCGGCCGGAGAGGGCTAGTGGTGGTACCCACGCTGGCCTGTCTCCCCCGTTCTGCCTCCTGACCCCTGCACCCCACCAAATCACAGCCTCTGCCTGGCTGCCCTCCACGACTCCCAACCTCCCCCTTGGGCAGCTGGCTCTGCGCGCGCTTCGCCGCACGCCTTCGAACTGGGGTGGCTTGATCTTCGAGCTGGGACAAACGGAGAACCCGAAGTGGCCTCTGAGGCCTGAGACAGTCCGGGCCTCCCCAGCAATCAATGCCCGGCCGGCTGCGTGCTCCAGCGATCGGGGCACACGCGGTGTGTTTGCAGACGCGCGGCTCAGGGCGGGGCCGGAAAAGGGGATCCGGCAGGAGGGGATCAGGCGGACGTGCTGCGAACAGAACAGAACCAGAACCCAGATTGAGCACCTAAGGTGCTGGGTTCAAAGGAGAGAGAGAGATAAGGCGCAGGCCGGAGACCTGCGGCTGGATCTCCGCCAAGCGCGCCTCC
>NC_043711.1:5263933-5265100 GCF_006229205.1 Suricata suricatta | reverse complement strand
TCGGTGACCCAGTCTCCCAGCTCGCTCCTACCGCCTCTTCCTCCCCCTCCTTTGGGAGAAGGTGAGCTGGAAAGGCAAGGACCCACCTGGCTTGGCCTGCGGGACTCAGGTGTGCCGCGTGAGGCTCCTGGGACCCCCACCCCAGCCATGTTTATTCACAGCAGCTGCTCCTGGAAGGGAGCTGAGTTGAACCTGCAGCTTCCAAGGCAACCCCATACTCCAGAATTTCTTTCTGGGGGAGCCTCCCTGAAAGAGATCCAGGTCACCCTAGGGGGGCCACCCCGGCCCCTGCATCCAGCCGTTGGACATCTCCCCTGGGTATGGAGTTGGCTGCCAGGAGCCACCCCCATCGGGTGGCATTTCACGGGTTTTGCAAGTCAGACTCAGACACAACAGCCCCGCCCCACCTGCTTCTCCCTCAGTTTCCCCAAGGCAGCAACGGAAGGCCCCTGCGTGCCCCAGCTGCCAGTGCCAGCGTGTTCCTTCACGCCCCACTTCTAAGCAGGGAGGGAACGCACAGGACGTCTTCTGCCAGATGCAGCCCCTGCCCCCCACCCCGTCACCCGCTTTCCACCGCTCCTTCTAGAGGAGTCCACAGCAGCAGCGTCCTCCCATCCGTCCCGCCCGCCACAGGGGATCTTTCTCCGACACCACACGACCGGGTAACTCACTCTGCTCTAAGCCTCCCGGGCACCCCCCACCCAGACTTGAGAATGGAGTTCACTCACTCCCCGCCATCTTCGAGGCTCGGCCCAAACTCTCCCCACCTCCAAGCCTCCCTCACCGCGCTCCAGCCACGCTGGCCTCTTTTCTGCCCTGCAGACACACCGGGCTGGGCCCGGCCTCCGAATCCTGGGGCCTCCTGGGCCTCGGAAGCCCACTCTGGCTGGTCCACTGAGCCCGGATGACACCTTCTCCGCCAATCCGTCCCCGACCCCTTACCCTATCTCCCCGAGGTCTTCCCCGCACTCGGCGGTGGGCTGGCGCGATCCGAGTCTGTTTACGCGGTGGCCAGCCGTCTACGCGGCCCGGCCAGGGCCCCGGCCGCACCCCCGGCGCGGGCACGTCGGTGGCCTCCCAGCAGGCGCGCGGGGTGGGTCCGCCGGTGTCAGACCCACACGCCCGGGGCGCTCCTCGCATCCACACGTCCGGAGTCCCCCGAGTCGC
>NC_043711.1:5233041-5263833 GCF_006229205.1 Suricata suricatta | reverse complement strand
CCTGGGTGGCTCAGTCCATTAACCATCCACTCCGGACCTCAGCTCAGGTCATGATCTTGGGGTTGGTGGGGTCCAGTCCCTCACTGGGCTCTGCGCTGACAGTGTGGAGCCTGCTTGGGATTCTCTGCGTCTTCCCTGAGCTTGTGCATATGCACGCTCTTGCTCACTCCCGTGCTCTCTCTCTAAATAAATAACATTTTAAAAAAAGAGAGGAAATGGTCAGCCCAGCTGTGTTTCTGAATCCTCTGCATGAATAACTCAGCGGCCCGGCTCTTACTCCCTTACTTAACTGTCCTTCCCACCCCCACCCCACCCCAAGCCATTCAGACGGGCTGTTTTTTTTTTTTTTAAGTTTATTTCTTTATTTTTGAGAGAGGGGGAGAGAGCGCGGTACCTGCTTGCACATGAGCAAGGGAGGGATAGAGAAAGAGAGAATCCCAAGCAGGCTCAGCACTGAGCCTGATGCGGGGTTCGAACTCACGAACTGCAAGATCATGACCTGAGCCCAAATGAAGAGTCCGATGCTCAACCACCTGAGCCACTCGGACACCCCCGATGGGCTCTTCTTTGCCACACTTGAATAGGCTCTGACCAGAGTGGCATCTGGGAGGTCTATCTCTTCCTTCAGTCTCGACTTTATACCTTTGTTAGTATGAGGCTGTCACACCAGTTCCCCACCGTGAATGGCCAGGGGCTTGTTCTCTCCCCACCCTGTCTTGGGCTCCCAAACCCACATTTTGCCCCAGGATCCCATGACCGAGTATCTGAGGAGGGGGGCCAAGTGCCTGCCAGCCACACCATGGAGAACCCCTCTGTCCTGGGCTCAGCCCCTCCTCCCGTCCATCCACACGTCTGTCATTTATTCATGCAGCACACATTTATGACGTGCCTGCACGGCGAGGCAGCGGGGACTTGCAGCGAACAAAATGAAGCTTCCTTCCTGCGCACTGACTTGCGGAGCTAATGTTGGGAGGGGGCGGGGTATCGGATCTGAAGGATGAGCAGGGGCCAGCCCTCTGGAGGAAGAGCATCCCGAGCAGAGGGCCCAGCATGTGCAAAAGTCCTAAGGCAGGACCGGGCCTGGCATGTTGGAGGCATGACGAGGAGGCCGGGCGGGTGTCTGCAGCAGAAGGAACAAGGGGGAGAGTGGGAAGAGGGGCAGAGGAAGAGACTGAAGGTCTCAGCGGTCCCCAGTCCAATAACAGCAGACCGTGGGAGGGTCCTTGCCTGCAGGGTAAGAGGCTGTTGGCCTTACCGCCCGGGGTTTGCAGGGGCTTTGCTTTGCTACTTTGTCCCTTAACGCTCAGTGGTCGTTCCTGGGACCCTGACGGCTGAGGAGTCTGTTCGCAGGAGGAAGGAAGCAAATCCACCCCTTTCCTAGGGAGCAAGTCTTCTGCCTTCCCCCTGCTTATGGTGGGGCTCAGCTGACCTGGGGGACTTCTCAGAGGCACTGAAGTAGCCAGGGAGAGGGCACGGAGGAGGGTGGAGGGAGGGGACAGCGGCAGTGACTGGCTGGGCAGGTCAGGCAGGGCACGGAGCTGGGTGTTGGAGCAGGATGCTCTTGGGACAGGGATGCTGGCACGGCGGTCAGCAAAAACCAAAGCAGATGCACTTTGAGGGTGGTCCCCGCCATCAGCCTGTCACTCTCTTTCTAGGTGGAAGGGAAGGGACTCACACCCCACCCCTCCCTGTAATGCAGGTGGACAGGGGCCTGGTCCCCTGGGTCCAGTTACCCTTCCCACACCCAGAGCTTTAATGAGAGGATTCAGACCCTCGGACTCGAACCTCAGTTGGTTGGTGGCCGTGCTGAGCCAGGACCCTGTGGCCACAACTGTCCTCCCCGCCCCCCACCCTCTTCACACTGGGGATGAGCTCGCCCAAGGGCAGCTCCCTTTGGCCCTGGCTCAGATATGACGATGATCCTGATCCCAGCAGGCGCTGAGGCGTCACCGATGGAGCAAGGAAGCCTCACTAAAGTATTAGGAGCTGGCAGGAGACAAGGACAGTGACAGAGGGGAGGGCAGGCCGGAGGAGCTCTGGAAACATCTGTGTCTGGATCTCCAGTTTCCACTGGGGATGTTGGTGAGGGCGGGTACATGGCTGTCACCCCCCCCCGACACACACACACACACACACACACACACACACACACACACGTCCTTCTGTTCTAGCCCTGTGGGCTTCCTCTCTACGCCTTGAAGCTACTGCACATGGCCCGGCCTCAGGGCCTTTGCACGGCCTGTCCCCTTTGCCAAGAATGCTCTATCCCCGTGGCTTCCTCATGTCTTTGTCGGGAGACCATCCTGACCTTCCTATTTAAAATTGCACCCCCACCCCCACTGCCCAGTTCCTGATCTCTTTTCCTGCCCTATTTTCCTCTCCTCTATCCAGAATAATGAAATAAATTCATAATAAAACATGTAACATTTGCCACCCCCAACTCTCACCCCATCCAACAGTTCAGCTCCATGAGGGCTGAGACCTTCATCTAGTGTGTTTTCGGCTGCGATGCCAGCCCCCTGGCACATGAGGAATGTCAGGGGGGAGGTTTGGCTAGCCAGAGACTGGAAGCAGCTGAGGGCAATTTATTTTCTTATTTTTATCTATTTTTAAAATTTTTTTAAATGTTTTTAATTTATTTTTGAGAGACAGAGAGAGACAGCGTGAGCAGGGGAGGGGCAGAAAGAGAGGGAGACACAGAATCTGCAGCAGGCTCCAGACTCTGAGCTAGCTGTCAGCACAGATCCCGACGCGGGGCTCAAACCCACGAACCACGAGATCATGACCTGAGCCGAAGCCAGATGCTTAACCGACTGAGCCACCCAGGCGCCCCAAAATTTTTTTATTCTATCTCTATGATATGATGGATATTAGCTGAACTTAATTATTCCACAAAACATGTAAACCAAACTTTCACACTGTATACGTTATTTATTTATTTATTTTTTGAGAGACAGAGACAGCACAAGCTGGGGAGGGTCAGAGAGAGAGGGAGACACAGAATCAGAAGCAGGGGCGTCAGGCTCCGAGCTGTTGCCACAGAGCCCGACGTGGGGCTCGAACTCACAAACCATGAGATCATGACCTGAGCCGAAGTGAACACTTGACCTACTGAACCACCCAGGCGTCCCTAAGGGCAATTTAGACCCAAGTCAGGACACTTGGAACTTCCCCACATAATCCTAGAATTTTCCAGAAATGCATTGAGAGTAAGGGGCTGGGGGGCAGAGCCTCTCTGAGGAGGTCATTTTTTTCCCCTCTAGATGAATTTTGGCTCTTTCACTTTTAATGTTTATTTGTTTATTTTTGAGAGAGAGACAGAGCACGAGCAGGGGAGAGGCGCAGAGAGAGGGAGACAGAATCCTAAGCAGGTTCTGTGCCGTCTGCTCAAAACCCAACACGGGGCTCGAACCCATGAACTGTGAGCTCATGCCCTGAGTCAAAATCAAGAGTCAGATGCTTAGCCAGCGGAGCCACCCAGGCGCCCCTGAACCTTTCACTTTTGAATAAAAAGAAAAATTTGTTAGTGGGCCATTCTCCAGGACAAATGCCAGGACCCTTCCGGATGTATGTTACCAGTGCTGTTTTGCAAAGGGCTCATTTCTGGCAATAAAGTCACGTCTCCGCTGCCATGTCACGCTTTCACGGGCACGGAAGGGCCAGAGGTTCTCTGAGGAGGTGTTGGGTGGTACCCACGCACCTGCTTCCTCTCGTGTAGCTCTCCTTGGTGACGGAGTGATCTTGTGTCTGGAAACTGTAACCTTCTTACACAGTGAAATTCACACGCTCCGCAGAGATGGCGAGATTTATGGACTTTTGTGTTCGTTACATCTAAGAGCCCACACAGGACGAGCCCAGGGACAAAGCCTCTTCCTTACATGCCTGAGGGGTGGGTCCTACGTTTTGGTGAAGTTGGCTCCGGGGGTTGAGGATTTGCAGAACACTTTCCGGGGTGGGGGACAGCAAGAGCCCTGGCACTTGTGTTGATAACATTTCAAAGATGCTTGTGGTGACTTCTGGAGTGAGCAAAAGAGCAGATAGCTGCTCACCTGTTTCAACCTTGGACGGTATTCCTCCAGGACTCCGGGAACGGAACAGACTGAAATTCTGGAAATAGGTGAAGAGGTGGCGCCTTGGGACCTTGGGAAATCCGACGTGCACATAAGTCATTTGCATGCAGCGTTGCTGAAATATTGCCTAGAGCTTGGGTGCAGAATATTTAGAAACCAGAACTCCATGGATATTTGCAGCCACTGCCTTTTTCATTTAGGGTAGTTCACTCCTGCTTGGACGCAGAGACTGGATGTCTCTGTTGTTACTGAAATAATTTGTAAGCACCACCCTTTGTAAATTTTGGCTACATTGTATTCCTAGCCTGCTGAGGCATTCTTTGTGCCTTACTAGCGTTGATGTAACTTAGGTCTTCTGAGGAAGTGATATGGGAACTGGAGCCCGAGTTAGAACTGACAGTGGACACAGACAGGAATCGGACCCTGTTCCTTCGGGAGCACCCCCCCCGCCCCCGATCGTTGGGGAGATAGACACATCCCTGGGCAGTTATGAGGCAAAATAATGTGGAGCAAACGGAGGACCCACAGGCCCCCTGATGCAGCCTGGAAGTCCCGGAAGGCTTCCTGGAAGCAGCCGCAGGCAGGCTGCTTACTTGAGGGGCTGGAGGAATGGTGACTAGTGACTTGGGCCAAGGGGACATCTGGGTATTGCGTTGGAGGGGTATTTCTGACATTTGACCAGACCCTGGGAGTCCGGGCATGGACTCTGGCTGAGAACCATGGGTGGGAGTTGGGGGGTGTCTGGGTGGCTATAGGATGTCCTCAGGGTGCCGGGCAGGGGGAAGGAAGGGACCGGCTTGTACTTGGAGCTGTGTGCTGCTGAGGGCTGGGTGGGGAAAGTGGTCTGCCCTGCCCGCTGCAGCAGCTCTCCATCCCTCACCACTGCCTCGCCTTCATAAATGCACAGCCCTGCATCTGTGTGCATCCCCTAAGGGAGGAGGGGCTGCTCAACCGTCATGTGTCATCTGGGAGGAAGTGTGGCTTGGCCTTTAGTTACACAAACACCTCTGGTCCTTAAAGGGCCCACGGGCAGCCTGGCGTTTGGGCTGGGGACCCCTCTCTGCTCTGCCCAGCGCTCCAGCCCCTACGCCTCCTGGAGGGGATGGCCGACGCTCACAGGAGCCCGGCAAAGCCTCCCCGCCCTTCCTGGGCAGGCTGGCAGCATGGTGACAGTGCATAGAAGGGCAGGAGGTGCTGCTCAGCCAAGATCCCCCAGCAGGGGCAGGTCTGCCCAGGCCCGTGGACTCTGAAGGTCACGGTTGGCCACGACCCGCCCCGGAACCCGGACAAGTGTGCAGGCCCACATTCCCATGCATGGAGGGCAGGGCAGGGAGGCAGAGCCTGGGGGTGCTGCGGTCCGGAGCCCTTAAGGCCCTGTCACCCCCTCTTTGTGCTCAGAAGGCGCTTTCTCCAAGCCCCACACTTGGAACTTGTCCCCTCCCACCGCTGGGTTGTATGTCCCCAAATGCCAGCCCAGGCGGGTAGTTCCCAGATCAGGCTGCCCACCCCCACCTCTGCCCCCTCCCAGATGCCCACCAGCTCCTGGGCAATGCTTTCTTCACCTGTGAACCCCCAAGAACAGCCTGTGTGGGAGGAGGGTTCGCAGAATCAGTCCCTTCAGCCTGAGCCTCCCTCGTGGCCGCTGGATCTCTAAGGCCCAGGTGACAGGCACTGGCCACCCCCCTTGACAAGGAGGGCTTGGACCTGGGTGACAGCCTCACCCGCATCAGGTATCAGCCAGGACTGAACGGCATCTTGTTTTCATTATTTGTCTTATGGCCACTGTCTGAGTGTGACGCTGACTCTGGCTTTCTCTCTTGGTGGAAGGCAGCGGGGGGGGGGGGAGCGAACGTTTTTTTCTGAAAATAAAATGTACTCAAAAACCAAACTAACTTTCTGAAGGAGACGGGTGGGTGCAGAAAGCCTGGCTTTGCGCAGGGAGATGGGAAGAGGTCTGGGTTGTGGGGAAGATGGAGGGGGGGCTCCCTAACCCAGCCTGGGGACGCCAGGCAGGGCTCTCTGGTGGACATGTCCTCCGAGAGCACAGTTGTGAAGGCCCAGGAGGCAGGGAGCCCAGCGAGGAGGCCACAGTGACTGACATGAGACCTGGGACGGGGCTGCGGGAAGAGAAGGGAAGGGACCTCCCCCCGCCCGCCCCTGATCATCAAGGGGCAGATGGAGGCCATCAGGAGGGGCTCGGTGGCCAAGGCGTGTGTGGAGGGCTCCAGGACAACTCCCAGATTCCTGTCCCCAAAGACTGGGTGGAAGGTGGGACCTTGGCCAAGAAGCCTGGGGAGGAAGAGAGCACACCCGGGTGGGGGAAGGGCCTGAGTGGGTGCCTCCCTGCGAGGAGCAGTCAGGTGGTCCTGGCCCAGCAGGTCTGTTGTGGGAGAGATGTAGACTCTGGAGACCCGCAGTGTGCCTGTGCTGGTCACAGCTTCCGGCGACAGCAGGCGGCAGTGGGGGTCAGGACTGGGTTGGGGGGGTCACGGGGGAGGAAACCCGGAAACCCAGTGGGGGTTAGAGACAGGACAGCGGAGGGGAGGGGAGGGGAGCCAGGAGGTCACGGGTACGCGGCGGACCGGGGTCGGCCAGGGAGCTGGAGGGAGGGGTCCCTGGGCCTCCGCGTGCAGGTGGCAGCAGTGAGGTGGAGACGGGGTGAAGCGCAGGGTCTGCTCTCCCAGGATGCCAGGCCCGCTGTTGGGGATTGAGGTCCCGTGGGCCCGTGTGTACCCGGAATGCCCAGCGTAGAGAGGAGAGTTCAGATTCCAGCCTGTCCAGCGGTGTGACCCTGGGTGGATGACTCAGAGTCTCTGAGACTCAGCTCCTTGTGCAGTGGGGACGCCGACAGCGTGTTCCTCAGGGCATGTGTGACATTTCCAGTGTGGGAAGGTAGGGCGCTTGGCACTGCCCCGGGGCAAGCCTCTGTGAGTAACACCTGGCCTGGTGTCCGCACCCCAGCTACGTTGGGCAATCCCTGGCGTGCGTACGGGCAAGGCCTGCAGTCCCAGAAAGCAGCCCGGCTTCGCTGCTGCTCGGCCCTACCCTACCCTGCATCCCTGCCTCCCCTGCCTCCTGCATGCTGTCCCAGGGAGCAGCTGGGGCCCCGTGGGCGGCCGGTGGCCGGTGGGAGAAGCAGGGCCCCGGTAGCCTAGGGGGGGAAGAAGGGGTGTCGTCAGAGTGTAACCCGCAGCCCACGGTTCTCTCCGCCCTGGAAGGCGGGTGCTGGCGTTGCTGGAGGGGCTGACCTTGGCTGACCTTGACTGGGGATTGGTCCGCTGAGGTGGAGGGGGGCTGCTCCGTGACAACCAGTCCCCCGTGAGCCCTTGCACCTCTGCCGGCACCCCTTCCGTGGAAGCCTTTATTTTCCTTTTGTACCCCTCCGGTTTTCTAGTTAAGAAGTCACTTTTAATATATACACACACCAGGGGCGCCTGCGGGGCTCTGGCGGTTGAGCGTCTGACTTCCGCTCAGGTCATGATCTCACGGTTTGTGGGTTTGAGCCCCGTGTTGGTCTCTCTGCTGACCACTAGCTCAGAGCCTGGAACCTGCTGTAGATTCTGTGTCTCCCTCTCTCTCTGCCCCTCCCCCACTCACTCTCTGTCTCTCTCTGTTTCTCTCCCTCAAAATAAAATAAAGACATAAAAATTTTTTTTAATGTAAAAAAAATTAAAAATAAATAAATGTGCAGACTTCAAAATGTTTATACACACACACACACACACACACACAGACTAGAATCTTCTTCAGCCTACACGGAAGGACGTTCTGGGACCTGATACACCTTGGATAGACCTTGAGGGCCATCTGCTCAGTGACACAAGCTGGCCATTGAAGGACAGATATTGTGGGATTCCACCGACAGGAGCCCCGAGAGCCGTCGAGTGCATAGAAACAGGAAGGAGATGGGGGACAGAGTTTCAGTTTTGCAAAGACAGAGTTCCGGAGGCGTGTGGTGCTGCGGCCGCCCAACAGCATGACTGCCCTTCATACCTTGGGTTAAGGATGTATTCAAAATAGCGAGGCTGCGTGATCTTGCGGTTTGTGGGTTCGAGCCCCAGCAGCCCCACATCGGGCTCGTGGCTGTCAGTGCAGAGCCCGCTTCGGGTCCTCTGTCCCCCTTGCTTTGCCCCTTCTCCCCTCAAAAGTAAATAAACATTAAACAAAAATAGGATGGTGTAGTTTTATGTTGTATTTTACCACAATTAAAAAATTAGAGTCACCCTGAAACATTCCTTATAAAATTCAGTGAATCGCAAAACAGAGCAAATCCTCCTCCCCCCGGCCCCCGACTTCATTATCCACCAACTCTCCTTTTTAAAATTTTTAATGTTTTTTTAAATTTAATTTTGAGAGAGAGAGAGAGAGACAGCATGAGCAGGGGAGGGTCATAGAGAGAGGGAGACACAGAATCCGAAGCAGGCTGCAGGCTCTGAGCTGTCAGCACAGAGCCTGACGTGGGGCTCGAACCCACCAACTGTGAGATCATGACTTGAGCCGAAGCCGGATGCTCAACTGACTGACCCACCAGGCGCCCCACAATAACTCTCCTGATCCTGGATGGGTGTATATACACACATGCACATATATACGTATAAGGATATAATTCTTATAGCCTGTTTCTGGGACTTAAAGTGCATATATGTAACCAGGGGAGAAGATACAAAGTCTTTTCGTATTTAAGTATTTTTCCGGCCCCATTCTTGTTCCTTTCTCCCTTTGGGACTCCAATTACATGCCTATTACATCTTCTGATAATGTCCCAAAGGTCACTGAGACTCTGTACTTTTTTTTTTTTCCAGTTGTGGTAAAATATACAAAATATATTTACCATTTTAATCACTGTTAAATGTGCAACTTAGCATTAAGTACATTCATGGTGTGTCCAGCCATCGCCACGATTTCCAGATGGCACAATTATTTTTTGAAGATTTTAGTTTTAAGTAATCTCTTCACCCAACGTGGGGCTCGAACTCATGACCCTGAGATCAAGAGCTGCAGAATCTGTTAAAAAAAAAAAAGCGGGGAGGGAGCGCCTGGGTGGTTCAGTCTGTTAAGCATCTGACTTTGGCTCAAGTCATGAACTTGTGGTCTGGGAGTTCGAGCCCCACATCAGACACTGTACTGACAGCTCAGAGCCTGGAGCCTGCTTTGGATTCTGTCTCCCTCTCTCTCTCTGCCCCTTCCCCACTCATGCTCTGTCTCTCTCACTCTCACTCTCTTAAATTAAAAAAAAAATGTATTTGTTTTTAATTTTTTTAATGTTTTATTTATTTTTGAGAGAGACAGAGACAGCGTGTGCAGAGGAGGGTCAGAGACAGAGGAAGATACAGAATCCAAAGACAGGCTCCAGGCTCTGAGATGTCAGCACAGAGGCTGATGCGGGGCTTGAGCCCATGAACCGTGAGATCTTGACCTGAGCCAAAGCCGGATGCTCAGCCGACTGAGCCACCCAGGCGCGCCCCCCCAAAAAAAGTTTTTTTAAAGAGTTGCAGATTCTGCTGACCGAGCCAGCCAAGCGCCCCAAAGTTTGTTTGTTTATTTAATTTTATTTTTTTTTAAGTTTATTTATTATTCCTTTTGAGAGAGAGTACAAGCCCCAGTTGGGGAGGGGCGGAGAGCGAGTGAGAGAGTGAGTCAGTCAGTCCCAAGCAGGCTCCGTGCTGTCAGATCAGAGCCTCGTGTGGAGCTCATCCTCACAAACTGAGTCACGACCTCGACCTGAGCCAAAATCAAGAGTCAGACATGGGGGCGCCTGGGTGACCCAGTCGGTTCAGCGTCTGACTTCGACTCAGGTCATGATCTCAGGGTTTGTGAGTTCAAGGCCAACATTGGACTCTGTGCTGACAGCTCGGAGCCTGGAGCCTGCTTCAGATTCTGTGTCTCCCTCCCTCTCTCTCTGCCCCTCCCTCCCCTCCCCGCCACGCTCTGTCTCCTTCTTTCTCTAAAATAAACATTAAAAAAAGGAAAAGGGTCAGACACTTAATCGACTGAGCTACCCAGGCATCCCTCACTTCCTTTCTTTCAGCCTTAGCTGGGCTGGCTGGGGTCTGCCTTGAGCCAGCACACAGAGTTTTTGTGTAGGATGTGGAACTTCCTTTTTCTGGCTTTCTCCTTTCTTGCGCGTCCTGCCCCATTGAGTTCTTGTCGTCTCTCGGGTTCTGTCTTCTCATTTCTCGAGCAGCTTCTATTTCCAGTGACTAACAGGACAAAAGGGAAACGCACCCTGTGCTGTTCCCTTACTCCGGGTATAGACTCCCCCCCACCGGCCACCTATTTCGGGTCCCGCTCGAGCTGCACTGCCAGTAGACGTTGCTACCACGATGGAAATGTTCCGTGTCTGCGCTGCCTAATAGGGTGGCCACGAGCCACACGCACGGATAGACATCTGCACGTGTAGACGTTTTGCCGGTGCAACTGAGGGATTGAATTTGAAATTGAATTGAAATTTCCTTCCCATTCATTGCAATTCAGATAGCCCGCTGCTGCTGGCACTCGCCGTGTTGGACAGTGCAGCCCTTGGGGATTTGGCTTTGAGGTAGTTGTGTCCCGAGTTTCTTCTAGTCTCCGAGGGGGCTGGTCCACGGCTCACTCGGCCTTCACCGGAAACTGAGTTCTCCCCAGTGGTTTTCCATTGCATACGTTACCTGTCAGGCTGTCACTGGCCCCCTGCATTTTGCTTTTATTTTTTTAACTCCTTGACTGCATCCCCCCAAGTCAGTGAGTATAACGGTTCCTCCTCTTTTTGTCCCTTTGGTTAATTTTTAAATTTCTTTTTCTGTTTTTTATTCACTTTTGAGAAACAGAAAGACAGCATGAGCAGGGGAGGGTCAGAGAGAGAGGGAGACACAGAATCTGAAGACAGACTCCAGGCTCTGAGCTAGCTGTCAGCACAGAGCCCGACGCGGGGCTTGAACCCACAAACCGTGAGATCATGATCTGAGCCAAAGCTGGATGCTCAACTGACTGAGCCACCCAGGCGCCCCTAGTTTTTAAATAATTATTTAAAAAACACTGAACTGTGGTAAAATACACATAATCTAGAAATTACTGTCCTGACCATTTTTAAAAAAAAGGTTTATTTGTTTTTGAGAGGGAGGGAGAGAGGACAGAGAGAGAATCCCAAGCAGGCTCCATGCTGTCAGCACAGAGCCAGAGGCGGGGCTCAAAGTCATGAAATGTGAGATCATGACCTGAGCTGAGATCAAGAGTCAGACTGAGCCCCCCGGGCGCTCCCCCCACCCCGACCATTTTAGCATATTGACCCCTGAAGCTTCTGACCCCCAACAGCTGGCCCTCCGGAATGCAAGTTTTCACTGGAAGGGAGGGAGGGATGGACCCCACAAAGGCACCGGGAAATTTGGGGAGTGATGGAAACGTTCGTTATCTTGATGGGGGCAGATTCCAGGCGTATGTGCCTACACCAAACACGTCAAACTGCGCACTTTAGACGTTCAGTTTCTTGCTTGGCAGGCGTCCCTCCCCTCACCCCCCAGCTGCATGTTTGATCAGCTCCTATCAGTGCCCCTGCCCCTCACGCTCCGAGAGACCTGATCCTCTCCTTTCGTGGTCTTGGAACCTCCCAGAATGACCCCACCCCCAACACCCACGCTAGGTGGTGCTGGGGACCCCGAGGTCTCTCCCTGGCCTGGCCCTCCCCGTCTGGGGGTACTCAGAGCCAGCTAGCTTTCTAATTCCAGGGCTGAAGAAACTCTGAAGAAAAGCCCAGGGGTGGGGCGGGATGCGGGGAGGGCTCTGCCAGGGCCGGAAGGGCAGAGAAGGCCTCGGAAGGAGGAAATTTAATCAGACCCAGGTCGTGAAACACTCGTAGGAGCTGGCCCAGTGAAGCAGGTGGGGGGCATTTCAGACCGAAGGCTCAGCTGGTGCAAAGGCCCGGGGGCTGAACCACCGGCTGGGTGTGGGATAGGGCGGGGGCTCCCTGGAGCTGCGGGAGGGAGCCGATTCTGGGGCGCCCGGGTGGCTCCGTCGGTTCATGAGTTCAAGCCCCGCATCGGGCTCTCTGCTGACAGCTCAGAGCCTGGAGCCTGCTTTGGATTCTGTGTCTCCTTCTCTCTCTCTGCTCCTCCTCTGATCATGTGCTCTCTCTGTCTCTCTTTTTCTCTCTTGCTGTCTCAAAAATAAACATTAAAAAAAAAAAAAGGAGGGAGCAGACCCCATCAGGGCGGCCCACAGCTGCAGAGTGACCCTCAGGGCCCCAGTGTGGGTGGTTTTCTTGGCTGGGGGCTGGGGGTGGGGGCTGTGCATCGCTAGGGGTTGGTTCTGAGAAGCTGCAGCCAGGGGAGAGGAGGAGGGGCGGTGGTGAAGAGGGTGGCCAGTGGGCTGGAGGTGCCAGGAGACCTGGGCCAGCCCACCTGAGCCCCTAGCCTGCCAAGGGGTGTAGACCTTAAGAAATCCTGGTCTGAGCAGCTGGAGCCCTGGAAGCACAGATGGAAGGGAGGTTGGGAGCAATGATCAAAGGGAATCCTTGACCGAGGCAGGCCTGGAGGCTTCCCAGGGTCCCGCGAGCCCCAAGCCCACCTCTGGGGCGCAGAGCAGCCCCCCCTCTGTCCTGGTGAGCCTCGCTCTCTCCCTGGCCGGCTGGATGGCCAGTGGCTTCTTGCTCTGAGCCCAGGCTTCCCCACTCTGAAATACGGGAGACGGCAGATCTGCTTTCTGGGGATCAAGCTGACCTTGCCTGTTAGAGTAGATGGTTTCTTTACAAGGAGGCCCCGCGCCCAGTGTGGGGCTTGAACTCACAACCCCGAGATCGAGAGTCACACACAACACCGACTAAGCCAGCTGGTGCCCTGGTGGGGTGGTTTCTTTCTGGGAAATTCTGACCCCCTGGCGCCAAAGCCCTCGTGGCCACCCACCTGTCTCTGTACCGCCCGTTCAGTCATCCGCTTAGCAAACAGTTGGCATCTAATGTTGTCCCAGGCCCTCTTGCAGGATACAGTGGTGCCTAAAATGACATGCTGGGCTCCACAAGTCTTCCACCTTGGGGCGAGGCAGACGAGCCAGTAACCAACAGATCGCATAGGACAAGGGGGCTGAAGGAGCAACACGGGCCAAGAAGACAGAATAACACACAGGCTTCTTTGGTGGCTATCTGAGAAGTTTTCTCTGATGAGTGAGCTGGAATATGAATAATGAGACAGAGGCAGACAGGGGGCTGTGTGAGGGGATCTGTGTGTGTGTGCAAAGGCCCTGGGGCAGCAATGAACTTGGTGAATTGGACACAGCACAGGCAAAGGTGCCCTAGGGTAGGAATTAACTTGGTGAGCTGCACACAGCAATGCAAAGGCCCTGGGGCAGAAATGAGCTTGGTGAATTAGAAGGCCAGCAAGCAGCCACTGTAATAGGGTGAGTTAGTGGGGCAAGGGAGGGTGTGCGAACAGAGCCAAAGTGTGGCGGGCAGAAGTGTATCTAAATATCGGGCTGGGGCCAGCCAGAGCCCTGGACCGGGGGCCCTCCTTGGGGCCTCTGCAGGGAATAGCATGGCAGCACCTCTTGGCTTGGCTCCACCTCTGGTCATTAGCACCCCGTAGGGACTCTGCACAGAGAGGCCCAGCGCGGAGGGCCCAGGGCTCTCTGCAGGGGACAGCCCGCGCCCAGGGCAGGGGGGCGGGTATGGCTGTGGCTCTCTGCAAACAACCCCCACTCAGCACATCATGTGTTCCCTGCCTGGGCCTCCAGCCCAAGTCAGGTGACCCCAGGCATTAGGCCAGGCTGCAGGGGCCGGGAGAGTGTGTGTATGTGTGTGTCCATCCCTGGGCGGCCCAGACATCTGGAGTCTGAATTGATTTCCTTTTTCACAACCGTGAGCAAGGCCTGCATTTCTAGCTCGACTTAAAATAAAACCTACAGGCACAGCCCCACTCGGCTGGGGCAAAGCTGGGGCGTTTGGAAGTCTGGGGAGCAGCAAGGCAAGCTCACTGGGACGTCCGGGCCTCGGAGCAGGACAAGGGTCCTCTGCTCATCCTTCCCGCCCGTATCAGCCCAAAGCGCTAATCTCTACCAGTCTGTGGATATTTTTAGCCACTAAGAAGGATTATCAGAGTCTGGCTCCCAGGGGGCAGGGGCAGGGCTGGGAGTGAGGCCAAAGACGCTTCAGGACCCAGCAGCCTTGCTGGGAGGTGGGGGGCAGGGCTGGGGCGCTGGGGATGTCGGCTCAGGCTGGTTGGGCTGGACCAGCCATTCGCTCGGTGATTCTCCCAATGACCTCTCGGTGGCCCTGGCCAAGCGCAGCCTGAGTTCATTAGCTACAGCTTTAAGGGAAGGCTGCAAAGGCCAGGGAGGTTCTGGGAAGAACCATCCAGAACCTGCTCCAGGCCAGCACCCCTCCTGCCCGCTGCCCCCCATCCCACCCTACCCTCTCCGCTGCCAACAATCCGTAAGTCAGTTACACTTCATGCTCACCCTACCCCCGCCGTCATTCCCACCACGTTTACATAGGGGGAAACTGAGGCACAGAGCAGCCTAGGTGCCTGCCTGAGGGTGCTTTGCAGCTGGGACTCTGGCCCATCTGCTGGGCCCCAGACCCTGTCTCTTCTTTACCAAGAGGGCGGATAGAGAACAAGGGTAGGTTTGCTGGATCGTTCTGACGTGGACGCCAGAAAGGTTTGCCTGGACTTGCTTCCGCTGAGGGGGCTGCTGTTCCAGACTGGTCACTGGTCATGCTTCCTTCCTCCTGCACCCCCCACTGTCTCCAGGAAGGACTTGGTGACCAGCTCCCGGCATCACAGTGAGTGAAGCAGGGCTATGGGGATGTGCTTCAACTGAATCCAAGGTCAGGGCCAACCGGGAGGGACCTCCAGGAGGAAGTGACAAATGAACTGGGTTTTGAAGGATGCATAGGAGTTTGCCAGGCAGACCAGGAAGGTGTGTAAGCCCTGTGGGGGCAGAGACCTTGCCTGCTTCCCTCACCATGTAGCATCCTCAACACCCAACACAGGGTAGTAAATACTAGGGGGGTATTCTAGGCGGAGGACAGCACTGGGAAGAGCTCGGCCATGTGAAATCCTGTGGTGTGGGGGGAGCAGAAAGCGTCAGGCGGTGAACGGGCTTTGAAGCTGGGACATTGGCAGAGGCCTGAGATTGAAGATACCGTTGCTCGTGTGTACTCTTCCTTGTCCCCAAAGCACATCACGGCTTGCAAGTCCCACGGCTGTGGGGGATCCTGATCTGGGTGGCCCTTGAGTGGGGGAGGAACATGGCCCTGGGGGCCTGGACCCCTGGGTTCTGGCTTCAGCTCTGGCTGGGTGGGGGCTCTCCTGGGACTCCCGGCTCACTTCCTTTACGCTGGGTGGGGAGAAAGGAGGTCCGCTGGGCGAGGGTGGGGCTGGAGATGCCCTGCAGTGGGTGTGGCTCTGGCTGGGAGGCAGGAGTGTGTGGGATTGAGCCAACCTTGCCTATTAGTGAAGATGGTTTCTTATAGAGGAGGTCAACCATCCGGTCAGGGGTCCCTGCACCACCTGTCCGTCTGTCCATGCTGTCTGGGACGCCAGAGACTTGTAGGTCTAGACTAGCCACTGTCACACACCCTCGGCTGCTTGTCTAGCTGCTTCCAGGGTGTCCAGTGGTGGCACTGCTGCCACCAGTCACCTCCCTGGTTACTGGATGCCTCTCGGCATGGTCCCTCGTGTCCACCCCCCCCCAGGCCATTCCATACATCCCCCTGGACTTGAATGTCAGCCACCTGCTGGCCCTGAGACTCTGTCTCTGAGAAGTTTTCTTTTTCCTGCATTTGACGTGTCCTGTTGTGATTTGTAAGAAATGCACACGCGCTCTTTGTCCCTGGTCTTGCACAGAGCTCTGCAAACCCTTACAGTTTCCCGAGACAAGAGCGATCCAGGGGTCTTTGGTTACGTAACGAGGTGGCTCCGGGACAGCCCCTGGTTGTCAGAGGGAGCAACTGTGAACAGAGGGTAGAAGCTCCCAGTGCCTCGCGGTCCCACCTCTGGGGAGGGGGAGGGGCTGCAAGGGCACGGGGCATCAGATCGGTGGGTGAATCCAGCATCCTCCACAGTGAAGCCTCCACAAAAGCCCAAAGGGCGGGGTTCGGGGAGCTTCCTGGCCGGTGCACGCATGGAAAGTTGGGGGGGGTTCGTGCAGAGCTGGGCGCCCCTCCCTTCCCCACGCCTCACCCTCGACATCCCTTCCGTCTGGCTGTTCCCGAGTTGTGTGCTGTTGCAACAGAGCTGCGACCTGGTCAGCACCACGTCTCTCTGAGTTCTGTGAGCAGCTCGAGCAAGGAGGGGGCCTGGGAACCTCTGGTTTATAGCCCGTTGGTCAGAAGCGCAGGAGGAATGATTTCATGGAGACACAGCCGGCGTCTGGAGGCGGGGGGCCATCTTGGAGGACCGAGCCCTGAGCCCGTGCCATCTGACGCTGTCTCCGTTGGTGGGTTGTTGGACCGCTAGCTGGTGCCGTGGTGTCGGGGAGAGGCCACACTTCGGAACTGGAATGAGGACTGTAGACTCAAGGTGTTTGGGGGGCTCAGTCGGGTAAGCATCTGACTCTTGATCTCAGCTCAAGTCTTTTTTTTTTTTCCTGTGGCTTTTTTTTTTTTAATTTATTTTTGAGAGACAGAGAGAGACAGCACGAGCAGGGGAGGGTCAGAGAGGGAGGGAGACACAGAATCTGAAGCAGCTCCAGGCTCTGAGCTGTCAGCACAGAGCCTGACGCGGGGCTCGAACCCACGAACCCTGAGATCATGACCTGACCCGAAGCTGGACGCTCGACCGACTGAGCCCCCCAGGCGCCCCTCAGCTCAGGTGTTGATCTCAGGGTCATTAGTTCAAGCCCCTACTAAAAACACCACCAACAACAAACAGTTATAGACTTTCTAAAGCATCAGCATTTTAGGGGTGCCTGGGAGGCTCAGTCAGTTAAACGTCCAACTCTTGCTTTTGGCCCAGGTCACGGTCTCATGTGGTTCGTGAGATGGAGCCCCGCCTCGGTCTCTGCGCGGACAGCACGGAGCCTGCTTGGGGTTCTCTGTCTCCCTCCCTCTCTGCTTCTCTTTCTCAAAATAAATAAGCAAAAAAAATAAATGCAAACATTGTAATTTGCAGAGAGTGAAGGGCCCACATCGTAGATGCATAACTCAGTGAATTTTCTCAACCAGAGAAGCACCCAGACTAGGAGACCGAGATGCCAGCCTTAGGCCACCCTGCGTCACCCCTCTGGTCACTGTCCCTACAGCACCCACCTTTCTGACATCCAGCAATGTGGGAGGCTGAGTAATTCCCCCTTAAGACGCCCACATCCTGATTCTGGAAGCTTCACGCAGTAAAGGACAATCGAGGTTGCTGATCAGCCGACCTTGACATGGGGGTGACCCTGGATTCCCTGGTGGCCCAGTGCATTCGTCACAAGGGTCTTTGGATGGGGGGAGGGGGGCAGAGAGGGGGGAGAGGGAATCCCAAGCAGGCTCCGTGCCCAGCGCAGAGCCCGACGCGGGGCTCGATCTCATGAACCCTGAGATCACGACCTGCACCAAAATCAAGAGTCGGACGCTTAAGACTGAGCCCCCAGGCGCCCCAAGGTCTTTAAGGGAGGGAAGCGGGAGGGTCAGGGAGAGACGGAGGATGAGGCCTTGAGAAGCCAGAAAAGGCAGGAATGGGTCGTCTCCTGTGGCTCCAGAAGGAACCAGGCCCTGCCCAACCTTGACTGCAGCACAGTAAGGCCCGTCCCAGACCCCGGGCCCCCAGCACTGGGAGAGGACAGGCCCATCCCAGACCCGGGCCCCCAGCACTGCGAGGGGACAGGTCCGTCCCAGACCCCGGGCCCCCAGCACCAGGAGGGGACAGGCCCATCCCAGACCCGGGCCCCCAGCACTGCGAGGGGACAGGCCCGTCCCAGACCCGGGCCCCCAGCAGTGGGAGGGGACAGGCCCGTCCCAGACCCGGGCCCCCAGCAGTGGGAGGGGACAGGCCCGTCCCAGACCCCGGGCCCTGGGCCCCCAGCACCGGGAGGGGACAGGCCCGTCTCAGACCCCGGGCCCTGGCCCCCAGCACTGGGAGGGGACAGGCCCGTCTCAGACCCGGGCCCCGGCCCCCAGCACTGGGAGGGGATGCCCATGTGTTGCTCCAAGCCAGCCCCTCACGGCCCTGCAGTAGCAGACACAGGAAGCGAATGCCTGCATCCTCGGCTCCTGCTCTTGAACTTCACAGAAAAGGAATCACGTGTGTGTGCTTCTTTTCCTCGGGCTCCTGCCTTACTCAGGGCGTTCGGTTCCTGGGGACCGCGTCTCCAGAATGTGTCTGGAGGGGAGCGCCTGGCTGGCGGCTCAGCGGGCAGAGCGTGCGACTCTCGATCTCAGGGTTGTGAGTTCAAGCCCCGTGTCGGGCGCAGAGATGACTTTAAAAATGAATATATAAATAAACGTAAAAAAAGTCTCTGGGGGGCGCCTGCGTGGCTCAGTCGGTTAAGCGTCCGCCTTCGACTCAGGTCATGATCTCACGGCTCGTGGGTTCGAGCCCCGCGTCGGGCTCTGTGCTGACAGCTCGGAGCCTGGAGCTGCTTCAGATTCTGTGTCTCCCTCTCTCTCTGCCCCTCCCCTGCCTGCATTCTATCTCTCTCTCAAAAATAAATAAACATTAAAATTTTTATTTTAAAGTCTCTGAGGGCCTGCACCCCTGCTCTCCCCCTCCTGCCGGTGGACATCGCCCCCTTCCGGCCTCCCACACAGAGGCCAGTACCCCACGGCTCACCATGTAACATAAAACGAAGAGCCAGAGACGCCCCAGATTCCACGGGCGGGAGTGGAGAATGGTCCAGCCGCCCCCAGAAAACAGTCTGGCACCTGCTTGTGGAGTTTAAACAGGCCACTGTCCCGGGACCTAGCGATCCTGCTCCTGGAGGTTTGAGTCAGGAGACGCGAATGTGCTAATGTGTGCTAACGTGATCACCCCGAACTTCCAACCATCCCAACGGCCCATCAACAAGCACATGATTCAGTAATTTAAAAAAAAAAAAAAAGCCACCAATAGATGCTATAACGGGAATGACTCAAAAACCTTACACGGGGGTGGAAGAGGCCAGACACAAAGATGGTGTGTGATTCCATTGACATGAAGTTCTGGCACAAAGCAACTGCATCGTGGCGGCGGGGGAAATGGGAACAGAGGTTTCTTTATGTTTTTAATGTTTACCTATTGATTTTGAGAGAGAGCACGAGCAGGGGAGGGTCAGAGAGAGAGGGAGACAGAATCCCGAGCAGCCTCTGTGCTGTTAGCGCAGAGCCCGACGCGGGCCTCGATGCCAAGAACCATGAGATCATGACTTGGGCTGAAGTCAAGAGTCAGACACTTAAATGACTGAGCCACCCAGGTGTCCCTAACAGAGGTTACCTTCGGACGGAGGAGACGGAGACTGGTGGGGGGAGGGCACGGGAGCTTCGTGGTGGGAGAGGACCCTCCGTACTTGGAGGCTGCTTTACTGAGGTACCCATACCTGTCAGGACCCAGCGACAGATGCATTTTGTTCTAGTAAATTTTACCTGAAAGAAAAAAAAAAAGCCCCTAAGGAAATATTGAACTCAAGCTAATGATCTGCGTGCTGAAATATTTAGAGGTGATGCGGCTGTTTGCTGCTTCTTTTAAAACGCATCCAGAAAAGTAAAATGGCCTGATGGCAGGGGAGATTGGGAGGGAGATGGAGGGGTGGACGGATGCACCAGCGGAGCAAACAGAACAAAATGTGGATGGTAGCATCTAGTGGTGGGTTACGGGCGTGCATTGTAAATTCTTTCCGTTTTTCTGTAGGTTTGAAATTTTTAATCATAAACGTTAGAAATCATCTGAATTCCTCCCTGAAGCCCATAGGCCCTGCGTGAGCTGCCCCTGGCCCCCCCTCCCTCCTCTCTCCCCCTCACTCACCCTGCTCCAGCCACAGAGGCCTCTTGCTGTTGCCCGGACACTCAGCTCAGTCCTGCCTCAGGGCCTTTGCACCTGCTGCTTGTTTCTCTGAAACCCCTCCCTACCACCAGTATCCTCTTCTGCATAAACAGAGGCCCTCATCTCTGGTTTCACTTCAGATGGTATCTCATTAGACCTTCATCGGTCACCCGGTTGAAAATCATGGCCACCCTGTTTATTTCCTACCAGGTTCCGCCGCACCATGTTACATCATTTTTGAATGTTTGCTTGTGTATTGGCGGTCTTCCCTGCTGGGCTCTGAGCTCTGTGAGGACAAAAACCTGTCTTTTTCCCCTGCTGTGTCCTCTACACCTAGCCCCACGCTGGCATGTATCAGTCAGTCAGAGAACCCCTTGTGGACGGATGGACAGACGGATGGGCAGCTTGGCGGGCAGGTGGATGGATGGACGGATGGACGGACGGACGGATGACTGGTGGGTGGACTGGTAGATGGATGGATAGATGGACAGATGGATGGACAGTGAGTGGATGGCAGGTAAGAATGCAGATGGACAGATGGCCGTAAGGATGAACACCCTAAGTGGGGACCAGTATGGGGGTCTGGGCACTTAGGATCTTGGGAAGGGGCAGGGCCCCTGGTGGACTCAGTCAAAAGAGCATGCAACTCTTGGTCTTGGGGGATTGTGAGTTCGAGCCCCATGTTGGGTGTAGAGATTACTTAAATAAAACTTTAAAGGACAGGTAGATAGATTGATCAGTCGATCGATCTCAGGAAAGGGCAAGCTGCTCAGACCCCGCAAGACGGCCACTGGGAATCTTTCTTGGCGGAAGGAGGCTTCACCCACAAGGCGAATGCGGTCCTGCGCTGGACACTCTTGCCCAACCACAGCCCAGCCTCACGGAGCAAGCAGACAGCTGACATTCACACCCGGAAGGGTGTCAGGAAGGGAGTCTCGGACTTTCCCAGCCTGTCATCTTTGGGCTGCCCTGGAGGGACCATCCCACAGTGCCAGGAGACCTTTCTGGACACTGGAGAACTCGAGTTTCTGACCACCGTCAGCCAGTCCCTGGACCACTTACAAATAGCTGTTTGCAGGAGCAGTGGCCGAAGGCTCAGTAGGCATTGGGCTGAGCACTTTGTGTGCCTTATCAGGCCGGGCGACTGGTGGGTTACTGTCCCCGTTTGACCAATGAACTTGAGATTCAGAGAGGTCAGGTCATTTGCCTGAGGGCACACAGCCCGGTCTGTCCTTCCCACAGGCTCTGATACACTCGACGTTGCCGGGTGCTGGGGGGAGGCGAGGACGGGGTGCCGAGCCCCTTTTCACCAGACCCTGTGTCCACAGGATGTGGTCCAGCTTCAACGAGTGGTTTTGGCAGGAGACGTTATGGCTGCCGCCCAACAGCACGTGGGCTGTCCTGGAGGACCGCGATGGCCAGGTGTACGCCCACCCCCGGGACATGCTGGCGGCCCTGCCCCTGGCACTGGCCCTGGTGGCCATGCGCTTCACCTTCGAGCGGTGAGTGTCTGCGGCCCCCGGCCCCACGGCCCCTCACCTGTGTGCGTGCGTGCACGTGTGAGAGAGCACCCTGACCCGACACCCCGTGTGGTTTCGTCCTACTGCGTCCTGGGTGGAGCCTGGCTCTGAGCCCACGTGCCTTCCTGGCTCCACCTTGCCCCCGCCTTGTCCCCAGCCCCCCAACCCCCCGCTCCGCCCGCGCTCTTCCAGCCTCTGATGGCTGCTTTGCCACCACGCTGGCTGCAGCCAGGGTCTGGGTGTGCCAGAGTCAGTCTCCAGAAACCGGGCGGAGGCCCCGGAGGACATGCTCTTGCCTCACCGCCCAAGGATGGGTCCACAGAGGCCCAGGAGCAAAGAAGCGCTGGCCCGCCCCCCCCCCCCCCGTGGGCAAGGGCACCTCTCCGTCCCTCCCTCAGCCACCCCACCCTGCCCCCTACCATCTCACCCCCCACCACCCCTCTGCCCCCCATCATCCGCCCAACACCCCTCACCCCTGCCTCACCCTCTCCACTGTATATGTAACTGATGGCCTCCTGAGGTAAGGGTGTGATCACATCCTGAAGTTCTCCTTTCAAAGGGCAGTGTAAGTGGGGTAGCTTTTCCAGGGCTGAAGGTGGAGGTTTTCTCCATTAAAAATTTTTTTTCTTTTAATGTTTTTATTTACTTGGGGGGGGGCAGCAGAGAGAGAGAGAGACAGAATCTGAGGCAGGCTCTGAGCTGTCAGCACAGAGCCCGACGGAGGGCTCGAACTCACAGACCGTAAGATCATGACCTGAGCCGAAGTCAGACACTTAACCGACTGAGCCCCCAGGCCCCCCGTTTTTGCTATATTTCAAGTAATTCCTGGACCAGTCTGCTACTCATCCGCTGTGTAACCTTGCCCATACCTCTGACCCCTCTGTGTCTCAGTTACCCATCAGGACAGTGGGGACCTTGACAGTAAAGTGAACCAGGACGTAATGTGGACTTGTGCCAATGCTTGGCAGGGTGTAGCGCCCAATAAATGACAGCCCCTCCCTCCCCCCCACTCCCCTGTCATGGTGGGTATGAAATTCTGTCCTGATCTCTGGCCTCGGGGGCCCTCTGGTGGGCAGTGTGGGGATTGCCCAGAGATCAGGGCGGCCTGAGTGGGAGCAGACCGGCTTCTGCCTGTGGGGACCCCTCCAGCCTGACAGGGCACAGACGAGGACCCAGACCACCGTGAGACAGGCAGTGCGGGGACTCTCATTCCTGTTTGGGACGGAGTGACACTGCCTGAGTGCCCTAAAAGATAACCTTCCGAGTCCCATCCTGAAGACCCACCCATCCGGCTGCCCTTCCTAGGTTTGCAGCAACCAGGCTACCCCTCCAGGGTTCCAGCACGTGACCTGGCCCCTCGGGGCCTCCGTTTCCCCACCCGGGTTGACCAGTTGTCTCTCCTGCACCCAGATATGCCTATCTGCCCCTGAGCCGGTGGCTGGGTGTGCGAGATCAGGCCAGGAGGCCCGCGAAGCCCAATGCCACTCTGGAGAAATACTTCCTCACAGAGGGGTGTAACCCCAAGGAGGTGAGAACCCCCTGCCTCCCCAGGGGCCTGCACAGCTGCCCTGTGGGTGGGGCCGGAGGGGCTGGGGTGGTGCCTGGTGCCCCTCCCCCAATCCCGCCAGCCCTCCCAGCTGCCGGGAGGTGGGGAGAGCAGGGGTCCGCTGAACCGCTCTGGGGGTGTGGCTGCCCGGAGGCAGGACTTCCGGATTCTTCCTCCCTGGTCCACCCCCCTCTGCTGGTAGGGGCGGGAGGCATGGTCTCAGCTGCCTCAGAGTGTTCTGGAAGGATACTGGAAAACCTCTAGGAGGGCCTTGCCCCTGCCCCCAACCGTCCCCTGCCTATGAGCAGGACTCCTTTTTATATGGCCTGTTTGGGGGGGCCCCCGGGACACATACACCCTACTCCCTGCATGCGAAGCTAGACAATCCCACAGGCAAGGCCTGGGGCAGCAAGGGAGGGGGGACGCCGCTGGGTCTCACCGGTCCTGGGACAGCGGCAGGAGGGCCACTTCTGTGACCCCCTCACCCCTGCCCAGCCCCAGATGGCCCTCCTCGCTGCCCAGTGCGGCCTCACGCTGCAGCAGACCCAGCGCTGGTTCCGGAGGCGCCGGAACCAAGACCGGCCCTGCCTGACCAAGAAGTTCTGTGAGGCCAGGTAAGCCCGAGGGGGCTGCGCAGGGGGGAGGGGGCGCAGGGTCTGCTCCCCGGGCCGGGGTCTCACGGGCTCCCTCGCCCTCTGCAGCTGGAGGTTCACGTTCTACCTGTGCGCCTTCTTCGGTGGCCTCTCGGTCCTCTACCACGTGAGTACGCCTACCTGCTCCCTGCCGCCCCCCCCAAGCCCCCACAGATCCCACAAGCACTTGCTGCGCACCGGGTGGCCACTGGGGGCCTGGAGGCATTCCGGCAGAGGAGGGAACATGCGCAAAAGCACGGAGAAGAGGGGTGAGGGCTGGGAGGGGTCCTGTAGACGTCCGCTCAGGTGCTTGCCCAGGACATGATGTGCGCGGGGAGCCGGGGTCTGCAGCCCACAGCCCTCGGTCTAGAGCCAGAGCAGCCAGGGGAGGGCCCACCTGGGGGGTAGAGGGCTGGGCTCTGACCAGTTGGGCAGCGGCAGACTCCCCTATCTTTGCAGGAGTCGTGGCTGTGGGCCCCGGTGATGTGCTGGGACAATTACCCAGATCAGGTCAGTGGCGGGCGGGGTTCTGAGGCCGTTGGGAGGGGTGGGGCGGTCAGAGCCCTGCAGCCATAGCCGGGAGAGCCAAACCTGGACATCGGACGACACCCCTGAGGTGCACTCTACCTCGGCCTCCCCTGTGGAGTGCAAAGGGGCCAGGAACCGCCCCAGGACCACGGCCCTTGCCTGCCTCCACCTGCCCCACTCACTGGGATCCAGGGGTCCTGGCTTTGAGCCCAGGCGAGGCCCCTGCCCCACGGGGGGAGCCTCGGCTAACCTGGCCCCGCCCCGCCGCAGCCCCTGAAACCCGGCTTGTACTATTGGTACATCCTGGAGCTGAGTTTCTACGTCTCACTGCTGATCACGCTGCCCTTGGATGTGAAGCGCAAGGTGAGGCCCACAATGTGACCGGGAAGTGATCCTCTGGGGGAGCTGTGACCCAGTCTCCAACCGGGAGGGGTGGCCTCACCCTCCCCTGGAAACCTCCTGGTGGCCTCGGGCGGGAGGCCCAGAGTCGCGCGAGGTACAGCTGCTCCCAGCCCAGTGGAGCGGGGCTCCCCGGCCGCCTCCGTGCTGTGACCCACCGCCTTCCGCAGGACTTCAAGGAGCAGGTGGCCCACCACATCGTGACCATCACCCTGATCGTCTTCTCCTACAGTGCAAACCTGCTGCGCATCGGCTCCCTGGTGCTGCTGCTGCACGACGCCTCGGACTACCTCCTGGAGGTGGGCCGGCCCCGCCCCTCTTCCCCGACCTCCCTGCCTTCCCACGGTGAGGCCACGCCCCCCGGCTTCCTGGGCAATGGAGCCTCTCTTGCTCCCAGAAGCACCCAGACAGCCCCTGGACAGGAGGCCCTGCCCTCTCCCCTCCCCACCTGCTTCCCCTGTGCCCACCATTGTGCCCAGCCGTGCCTGAGTGTGATTCTCTCCGCGGCCCTCCCCAGGCCTGTAAGATATTCAATTACACGCATTGGCGGCAAGTGTGCGACACCCTCTTCATCATCTTCTCCGTGGTCTTCTTCTATACGCGCCTCGTGCTCTTCCCTACACAGTGAGTCTGCCGTCCCGCTGGCTGGGGCGGGGGTGGGGTGGCCGGGATCCGGGCCTGCCTCACCTCCCGTTCCCAGACCCGGGGAGCTGGGGGTGCGCGCCTGGAGGCTTACAGGAGAGGGCCAGGAAAGGTGTTCCTGGCACAGGGCACGGCCTATGCAAAGGCCCATGCAAAGGCCCAGGGGTAGGAAAGACAGAAACCTGGGCTGGGTCATTCTCCCACGTGCCCAGAACATGGGTTAAGAATGAGTAGGTGCCGGACCCAGCCCAAGTCTTTCCGCAGTCTATTTGCTGAGCCTTTCCTGGCAGAGGTAACAACATGAAGGTCCCTACTCACATGGAGCCGACATTGGGGGTGGGCGGGGAAATGGAATAAACAAAGCAAACGGTAGAATATAAAGCATGAGGGAGCGATGTGCTAAAGAGAAAATGAGGTTAGGAAGGGCGCAGGTAGCTGGAATTAGGTGGTCACTGACGGGATTCATACCGAGATTGGAGGGAGAGAACTGCACTGATCATGGGGGAAGAGCGGTCCAGGCACCGCATGTGCAAAGGCCCTGGGGCAGGACCGGGCCTGGTGGGTTGGAAGTATAACAAGGAGACCTGTGTGGCTGGAGCTGAGTGAGCCACCGGGAGGGGACAGGGTAGGTGGCACAGGGTCTTGGGGGTGACGGGGAGGTCTCAGGCTTTTATCCTAGTGAGGAGGGAGCTGGTCACTGGTGACGCTACAGCCAAGGTGGGGGGGGTCCCCAAGAGGGAAGGTAAGAAAAGAGAAGGGAAGGTGCAAGAACAGGCAGGGGCACAGCTGGGCTGCCCCGCATCCCCTTGGGGTTTGTGCGTTCTAACAGCTCGGTGAGGGCACAGGGGCATGGGGGGGGGGCAGCAGGGAGCCATGGAAGGTTCTGGAACGTCATGTAGGTCTCAGGGCTGGGGCCCAGGCCCCCGGTGAAGCCCCTCCCTCCCCTAGGATCCTGTATACCACCTACTACGAGTCCATCGCCACCAGCGGCCCCTTCTTTGGCTACTACTTCTTCAACGGCCTCCTCCTGGCGCTGCAGCTGCTGCACGTGTTCTGGTCCTGCCTCATCCTCCGCATGATCTACAGCTTCACCAAGAAGGGCCAGGTAGGGGCGGGCCAGGGGCGGCCCGGGCGCCTCCCTGGAGCCCTGCACCTGATCTCACGGCCCTCCCCGCCCCTCCCCCTCCAGATGGAGAAGGACGTCCGCAGCGACGTGGAGGAGTCCGATTCGAGCGATGGGGAGGTGGCCCAGGAGCCTCCGCAGCTGAAGAACGGGGCAGCCCACAGGCCCAGGGCGGCGCCCCCGGACGGGCCTCGGAGCAGGGTGGCCGGGCGGCTGGCCAACGGACACACGCCAGACACGTAGCCGGGCGAAGACTGGCCTCCAGGGCCGGCTCCGGGTGCCCTGCAGCTCGGAGTCCCCGGGGCCAGCTCTGGAGACGGGGACGGCTCTCCCCTGGGGGCGGGGGCAGGGCTGATGATCCGTCTCCAGCCCCTTCTTCGTGCCCACCCTTCCCTTCCCTTCCCTTGGGCAACTGGACAGCGCTGGGGAGGGCGGGCAGCAGCCCGAGGGAGCCACCTCCAGTCGGAAAGGGGTCCAATAAAACTTGAACGGAGCCACCTTCTCTGAGGGCTCGTGTCCCGGTTCTAGTTCCTCATCCGTTCCCGGAGCCCCCAAGGGGCTGTAAGGACACAGACTACCGAGGGGACACTCCGCCTCCCCAAGACACATGGCCGCCCCGGGGGCCTCGGCACGCAGCACATGGAGACCCCCGCCCCAGCCGAGTCCGTCCCTGGCACCCAGGCAGCCCTGCAGCCCACAGGTGGGCAGGTACCAGGCTCACACAAGTCAGAGGGCGGCTCCGCGGCCGCCGGAATCCCAGGACCTCCCTCCAGAGGGTGAGCGAGGGCCCAGGGGGAGAGCTCCTGCGGGACAGGCCAAGGGAGTGTCCATCCCCAGCTCCGGAAATGACGATGGCCCCAGGCAGGCCCAGAGGGGCTGTCTCCAGGGGTGAGGAGGAGGGGGAAGGGAGGGGAAGAAGAGACAGCTGGCAGAGTTGGAGGCTGCAAGACAGGCAAATCGGGCCCTCACCCTCTGGCAGGGGTGGGGGAAGGGGTACAGATCTGGTCTAGCTGCTCAGCAAAGGAGGGGAGAAAGGCCCTGCTTGGTCTCCCTGGGAGAGACACTCCCCCCCTTTCCACCAGAGAGACCGGAAGTGCCTGTGGGGAGGACAGAGGTGGGTAAGGGAGGTGGGGGGTGGGGAGATGTTCCAGACAAGATGGAAAGGCCTGGAGGGGAGAGGGAGTTGAGAACAAGAAGCAAAGCAGGGGTTCTCGGATGGGAATGTGAGAGAAGAAACCCTAAAGAGAAGCAATGTCAAGTTTACCTCTGTGAAGAAAGCTGACCTGTAGAGGGGGAGGGAGAGAAGGAGGGGGGAGGGAGGGAGAAGCCGAGCAGGTGGCCCACAGGAAGGGTGCGAAAGGCCTTGACCAAGTGAAAAGACCGTCAAGCTCACGCGGGCTCAACATAAACAAGGGGCAAATGGAAAAAAACGACCACGAACTCCTTTCTCACCAGCTCTCCTGGCACAGTGTTGCGCCCTCTGTTGGGATTTGCAGGAATAATGGACCGTCCTGGTGTGCCTCCCCCCTTCCCAGGAGGAGAGTCTGGCAAGGAGAAATGCCTTTCCTCTTTATCCCCAGAGACACACCCAGATGTCCCTCCTACAAGGACAAATCAGTAAGAAAGGACAACCTAAAAACAGAAAATAGGACCCATATCTATTTTGCTTTTTTCTAAAGCAGAGAGACACTCAAGGCCAGAAAACAGAAGACGACGGACTCAGTCTCATTAATAATCACCAGAAACACACAGGGCAAGGCTAGACTAGCAGATACCATCTCAGACCCATTCAGTTGACTTTCAAAAAAAACAAAAAACAAAACAAAAAGAAAAGAAACTGGACAAAGCAAGGGTTAGAGAAGATGGAGACGAAGCATCTCCTTTGTTACAGTAGGGAACGCAAATTAGTACAATTGTCCTAAAGGAAAACGTCACCGTCCTGTGAGATCGCTCATCATTCTACAAAGTTCAAAAGGAACTCGAACAAAATAACCTACTGGTGAGGTATGAACATCGATCTGGTATGACTTTCTTTAGTAAACAGGAAATACGAAGTCAGAATAGCGATCTTACCTTTGATCTTGGGAGGCTGGGGGATGGGATTCAGGTAGACACACACACAGGCACTGTTCTAGCCTTCGGAGCTGTGAGGTGTGAGAGTCTCACATTAATAAATGTAACTTAAGGGGCGCCTGGGTGGCTCAGTCGGTTGAGCGTCCGACTTCGGCTCAGGTCATGATCTCGTGGTTCGTGGGTTCGAGCCCCACATCGGGCTCTGTGATGACAGCTCAGAGCCTGGAGCCTGCTTCGGGTTCTGTCTCCCTCTCTGCCCCTCCCCCACTTGCACTGTGTTTCTCCAAAAAATTTTTCTTAATTATCAAAAAATAAATATAACTTAAAAAGCCGATGCAAAAACCAACCTATAGAATGGGAGAAAATATCTGCAAACCGTAGATCTGAAAGGGCCTAGCACCCAGGATATGGGAAGAACTGGCCCTCAACAGCAGCAATGAGAAACAAAGAGGTGGCCAACGGACGTGCACGGACGTTTCTCCAGAGAAGATACACGAAGAGCAGCAAGCACGTGAAAACGCGTCCACATTGTCCTCGGGACATAAATGTAGATCAAAACCACAAGATGCTACTTCACAGCCAGAAGGAGGGATAGAGCAAAAAACAAAACCAAGCAAAAAACAATGTTAGTAAAGATGTCGATAAATTGGCACCACCCATATATTTGCTGGTAGGAATGTAAAACGGTTAATCAGTTAATCGATCTGGGACACAGTTTAGCAATTCCTCAAAAATTTTAACAGAATTACCATACGACCCAGCAATTCTGCTCAGAGATATACACCCGCAAAGAAGTGGAAACAAACAAATACTTGTATAGGGAAGTTCAGAGTAGCCCTCTTCACAGCATTGGAAACAATGTAACTGTCCATCAGTGGGCGGATGGGTAAACAAGTTGTTTTATACCCAGATCAGGAACTAGTACTCGGCCAGAAAAAGGAAATACGGATACATGCCATAACACGGAGGAACCTCAAAAGCATTACACAACACACACACACACACACACACACACACACCACCCCACCCCCCCCACCCCCCCGACAGAAAAGGTGTAGAGTTATGGTTGCCAGGGGAGGGGGAATGGGATAACTCTTTAGTGGGTAGAGATTTTTTTTTTTTAACAGTGAACCTTACTTTTTTATTTACATTTATTTATTTTTGAGAGACAGAGCATGAACAGGGGAGTGGTAGAGAGACACACACACACACAATCTGAAGCAGGCTCCAGGCTCCGAGCTAGCAGTCCGCACAGAGCCTGATGGGGGGCTCAAACCCACAAACCATGAGATCATGACCTGAGCTGAAGTCGGACGCATAGCTGACTGAGCCACCCAGGTGCCCCAACAGTGAACCTTATTAAACAACTCCCAAGTATCAGTGAGAAGAGCCACCCAAAAGAAAAGAGGCCACGGCAATATGAGCAAGCAAGTGACTGAAGTGAAAGTTTTTAAACATGGGAAAATACAATGGAATATTAAAAAGGAAAGAAATTCTGACACATGCTAGGACATAGAAAACACTGAGGACATTATGCTAAATGAAATAAACCAGACACAGAAAGACAAATACTGTAGGTATTCACTGATGAGGTATCTAAAGCGGTATCAATGAATTTTTTTAAAAAAGGGTTTGTTTTTTTTTTTTTGAATTTTAAAAAGGGGCACCTGGGGTGGCTGAGTCAGTTAAGCATCCGACTTTGGCTCAGGTCATGATCTCACTGCTCATGGGTCCAATCCCCGCGTCAGGCTCTGTGCTGACAGCTCAGAGCCTGGAAGCTGCTTCGGATTCTGTGCCTCCCTCTCTCTGTCTGCCCCTCCCCTGCTTGTGTTCTGTCTGTTTCTCAAAAATAAATAATATTTTTTAAAAAGTTTCAAGTGGTCAGATTTACAGAGAAAGTAGAGGAGGCGGGCAGAATGAAGAATTATTTAATGGGTCTAGAGTTTTGTAAGATGAAAAGAATTCTGGGGATTGGTTACAGTGTGAATATACTTAACCCTACTGAACTGTACACTTAAAAATAGTTATAATAAGGGGCGCCTGGGGGGCTCAGTTGGTTAAGCGTCCGACTTCAGCTCAGGTCATGATCTCACAGTCTGTGAGTTCGAGCCCCGCGTTGGGCTCTGTGCTGACAGCTCGGAGCCTGGAGCCTGCCCATATCTTCCTCTCTCTGCACATCCTCCCGCTCTCTCTCTCTCAAAAATAAATTAAAAAATTTTAATGGAAAAGTCAGTAAGGACTAGAGGGGAACCTCCTCGATTTGACAAGGAATATGTACAAGAAGCCCCCGCTAGCATCAGTCTTTAGGGTGAGAAGCTTGAAGCTTTCTAAGAACTGGAACAGGACAAGGATGCACC
>NC_043711.1:5227362-5232941 GCF_006229205.1 Suricata suricatta | reverse complement strand
GACACGAGCCAGTGAGCCACAGAAAGCCACGGAGGGCCCTTAACAGCATAACACGAAGTGAAAGAAGCCAGTCGGAAGAGCTACGCCCTGTATGATTGCATGTCTAGAACCTTCTAGAAAAGGCAAGACTAGAAACAGTAAAAAAGATCAGTGGTTTGCAGGGGTGGGGAGAGGTAGATCTAGGTAGAGCTCGGGATTTGGGGGCAGTGAAGGGACAATGACAAATGTCATCTTAGCTCCATCCAAACCCACAGAGTGTACAGCACCAAGAGCGAACGCCACTCAGGTCCGCTGAGGACTCGGGGGGATGACGATGTCAGTGACGTCAGTTCATGGTCATGAACGCCCCACTCTGGTGGGGGCCTTGGTAGTGCGGAGGCTGTGACTGTGTGTGGGCAGCGGATATGTGGGAACTGGACATTTTCTTAAAAAAAATTTTTTTTAATGTTTATTTATTTTGAGAGAGACCAAGAGAGAGAGAGAACACAGGGGAGGGGCCGAGAGAGGAAGAGAATGTCAAGCAGACTCCCTGCGGGCCGCGCGGAGCCTGATGCCGGGCTCGGACCCACAACCCGCAAGATCGTGACCTGAGCCGAAATCAAGAGACGCCCAAGCAACGGAGCCCCAGCAGCCCAGGGAACTCCCGTTTTCTGCTCAGTTCGGCCATGAACCTAAAACTGCTCTAGAAAAGAAAGGCTGTTGGAAAAATATAAGAAGTCGGGGGCAGCTGGGTGTCCGTCAGTTAAGCGTCTGACTCTTGATTTCAGCCCAGGTCATGATCTCACAGTTGTGGGGTCAAGTCCTGCACCGGGATCCAAGCTGAGCATGGACCCTGCTTGAGATTTTCTCTCTCTCTCTCTCTCTCTCTCTGCCTCTCTGCCCCTCTCCCCTGCTAGCACTCTCTCTGTCTCAAAATAAATAAACATTTTTTAAAAAGAATATATAAAAAGCCAATTGGCCTCACTAATAAGAAAATACCTATTGAAATAACCATGAAACTGCTTTTCCAATTAAAAGGTAGGAAAACACTCTTTTTACATTCGATAGTATCCAATGTTAACAAGACCATGGGGGGGGGGGTATATTTTCCTGGGGAGCAGGGTGGGGAGTGGAAATAGAGACCAGTCGTGTTTAAGGACTGCTAGGTACTAACTAAACAGCTTCAGATCCTCTGTCCGCGCCTCCCCCCCTCTGCCTCTCCCCTGCTCATGCTCTCTCTCTTAAAAATAAAAATAAACAGGGGCGCCTGGGTGGCTCAGTCGGTTAAGAGTCCAGCTTCGGCTCAGGTCATGATCTCACGGTTCGTGGGTTCGAGCCCCGTGTCAGGCTCTGTGCTGACAGCTCGGAGCCTGGAGCCTGCTGCAGATCCTGTCTCCCCCTGTCTCTCTCTCTGCTCCTTCCCTGCTCATGCTCTGTCTCTTTCTCTCTCAAAAAAATAAACACTAAAAAAATTTAATAAGAAGAAACATTAAAACAAAATAAAACAATAAGCAAACCCCACAACAGTCTGTTTTTGGTGCCTGTCAGGCTGTAGCACAGCTGTGATTGGCAGTGATGCACAGACAGAACCACAAGCGTTTTGCTGGCACGCTTCCCTGTTACTAGCCCTCTGGGCGATTTTCCACTTCCCTGCTGCCACCACATGACGGGTCCAACACGGGGCTCGAACCCACGAACCGGGAGATCATGACCTGAGCCGAGGTTGGATGTTGAACCAACTGAGCCGCCCGGGTGCCCCACACATACTGTTGGGCAAAGGAAAGCAATTTGTAAAAGTGCACACAGAATCACACCATCTACATAAAAATACAAATTATGGATCTTTATGTATATATATACATATTTAATATAAATAAATATATATTTTAACAAACTAAAAGGCTACAAAGTAGGGGGTGACGGAAAATGGAGATCAGAAGGCAATTTCATGACAATCCCTACCTTTTAAGGATGCATTTATTAAAAAATTTTTCTTAATTTTTTTCTTAAATATTTTTTATTGTTTTATTTATTTTTGATACAGAGAGAGACGGAGCATAAGAGGGGGAGGGTCAGAGAGAGAGGGAGACACAGAATCCGAAACAGGCTCTAGGCTCTGAGCTGTCAGCACAGAGCCTGACAAGGTGCTTGAACCCACGAACACAGGATCATGACCTGAGCCGAAGTCGGAGGCTTACCTGATTGAGCCCCCTAGGCACCCCTCTTAATTTATTTTTGAGAGACAGAGAGAGACAGAGCAAAGGTGAGGGAGGGGCAGAGAGAAGGGACACAGAATCAGAACCAGGCTCCAGGCTCCGAGCTGTCAGCACAGAGCCTGACGTGGGGCTCGAACCCACAAACCATGAGATCATGACCTGAGCCGAAGTCAGACGCTCAACAGACTGAGCCACTGGGTGCCCCAGGATGTACTTATTTATAAATTGTTTATTTTTTTAAGATTGAAAAGTTTTTTAAATGTTTACTCATTTTTGAGAGAGACACAGAGCATGAATGGGGGAGGGGCAGAGAGAGAGGAGACACAGAATCCAAAGCAGACTCCAGGCTCTGAGCCGTCAGCACAGCACCCGATGTGGGGCTCGAACCCACAAACATGGAGATCATGACTGGAAGTCGGATGCTTAACCGACTGAGCCCCCCAGGTGTCCCTAAGATTTTATTTTTAAGTAATCTCTACACCCAACAGGGGGCTCAAATTTACAACCCACCGGAAACCAACGTGACGATAAACGATAAAAGAAAACAAACAAAAACAAAAACTCGGCCCAAAAATCAAGACTTGCACACTCTCCGGAAGGAGCCAGCCTGGGGCCCCAACTGCTTGCAGACTGTTAAAGACACGTAGACCAAGCGGGAATAAATATATCAAAAGATTAGCAGTAATTTATTTGGGGCATCAGAGAGATCCGTGATTATTATTTTTTCTATTAATATTTGTTTTTGTATTTGCCAAAATTCCAAAGGAAAAAAATGGGAAGGAAAACCGAGAGAATGAGCGTTTTAACTGAAAAGTGCGTGTAAGCAGGTATTTGCTCTGTGAGTTTCCATAATGTTTGTTTTATGGACTTGGTGGGGGGAGCGGGGGCCCGGCCGGCAGAGCTCGGGACTCTTGGTCTCTGAGCTGTGCACTCAAGTCCCAGGTAGGGCACGGGGGTTACTGAAAACAAAACTACAAAAGGCTGCGCCCAGGACGGAGGCCGACCGCAGGGGGCGGGCTAGAGTGCGGCCTTGTCCTCTCATGTTCCAAATCTATGGCAATGACGGAGAAGTTTCTCGTAATAGACATTTCCTTAACAAGGTAAAATTCACAGAATTAATCATTTAAAGTGAATGATTCCGGGGCGTCTGGGGGGCACAGTGGGTTAAGCGTCCGGCTTCGGCTCAGGTCATGATCTCACGGTCTATGGGTTCGAGCCCCGCATTGGGCTCTGTGCTGACCGCTCAGAGCCTGGAGCTGCTTCAGATTCTGTGTCTCCCTCTCTCTCTGCCCCTCCCCTGCTCACGCTCTCTCAAAAATAAAATAAAACATTAAAAATAAACTTAAAAAGGAGTGAACGATTGGGTGGCATTTAGTGCATTTACAAGGGTGTGCGGCCACGCCTCTCTCCAGCCCCGCAGGAAACCCGACCCCGCCCCTCCTCCCGGGGGCCCTGGGGGCCAGTCGTCTGCGACCCGTCTCCGTGGGTCTCCCTGTTCCAGACACTGCACAGGGGACCCCACACGTGGCCTCCCGTGCCTGGCTCCTTCCAGCGCCTCGTGTGTTCGAGGCTCCTCACGCATCCGTTACCTGCATTCCTTTTTAGGGATAAATCCTATCCCAGTGTCTGGCGAGGTCACACGGGGTTTATCCATTCACCCACTGACCGAAGTCCCCGTGGCTTCCATCTTTGGCCGTCGTGGGCTGTGCTCCCGTGACAGCCGCGAACGCTGCTCACGGCCCCTGCACGCCCGTGCTCATCCGCCGACGCCTGGGTGTGCTCCCCTTTGCACACTAGTGACTCGGGCGCGCTGTCCTGTGGGTCTGTGCGCTCTCTCTACACCTGTTCTATTTTATTCTCTATACGAGGTTTTTGTCCGTTCATTCGCGGGGCCTGCATGGAGGCCCACAGCCCTCTCCAGGATGCTAGAGGCTCACCATTCAAGGGCTGCCTTCACTCACTTCTCAGCCCACATCAGGCTCCTCCTCCAGGAAGCCTTCCAGGATTGCCCCAATCTCTTCTTCAACGGGCTTCACCCCCCTGATGGAGGCGCCACCCTTCAAAACACAGCCCTGAGAAGCCTGGCGTCACGTATGCAGAGCCCAGACTCCCAAACCAGGTCTGAGAGTCGTCAGCCTGGCCAGGACCTCTGAACGGGACAATGGGCACCCACCCAGCCAGGCCACTCCCACGAAGGGAGGCTGAGCCCCGCCAGTGAGGAGCCCAGGCAGCGGGCCAGCAAGCGCACAATAGAGAAAACCCAACGCAAGAAAACAAGGAAAGAACACAGATTAAAGCCGGAATCAACCACACGGAGGGCAAAGGAACAGAAGTGCAAGAATAAAAACCAAACCCTGGCTCTTTGGAAAGACTAAGGAGGTAAACATTTGGAGAGAATGAGCAGGGGGCAAGGGAGGAGAGTCTAAAAATATATATGTGAGGAGGTGAAGGGCGACCGCGAGCCAAAACGACCAGAAACAGCCGCTCGGGGGCCGTGGAGACAAGGGGACCCCGTGCGCCTGCTGGCAGGGACGCAGATCGCTGCAGCCAACCCGGGCCGGGAGGGGCCTCACAGGATGGACAAGAGCAACACTCCACTCTGGGTGTCCACGTGCAAAGGACACCCAGACACCTGCACGCCCCCTCCCCGCGTTCACTGTGGCGTCATTCACAATAGACACAGGAAAACCCAAGTGTCCCTTGATGGATGAGGAAACATATAAAGAAAATGTGCACAGGGGCGCCTGGGGGGCTCAGTCGGTTAAATGTCCGACTTGGGCTCAGGTCATGATCTCACGGTTCATGGGTTCGAGCCCCACGTCGGGCTCTGGGCCGACAGCTTGGAGCCTGGAGCTGCTTCAGATTCTGTGTCTCCCTCTCTCTCTGCCCCTCCCTACTCACATTCTGTCTCTCTCAAAAATAAACATTAAAAATTTTTTTAAAGCAGAAAAAAGGTGTACATACCATGTGATACTATTTGCCTCAAAAAAGGAGATTCTACCATTTGTAATGTGGATGGACCTTCATGGCATTGTGCTAAGTAAGTCAGAGAAAGACAAACACTGCATGACCTCCCTTACTCATGGAATTAAAAAACAAAAACAAAACAAAAAAACCCTGAATTCGAATACGAAGAAAAGATTAGCAGTTTCGGGGGTAAGGGGTGAGTGGTTGAAAAAAAGAAAAGCCTGGGGGGCTCAGTCGGTTAAGCGTCCGGCTTCGGCTCAGGTCATGATCTCATGGTTCGTGGGTTCGAGTCCCGCATCGGGCTCTGTGCTGACAGCTAGCTCAGAGCCTGGAGGCTATCTTCGGATTCTGTGTCTCTCTCTTTCTGGCCCTCCCCTGCTCTCTCTCACACACACACACACACACACACACACACAC